>NC_092225.1:105371636-105451636 GCF_036320965.1 Panulirus ornatus | reverse complement strand
CTGGTCGTCTTGTCAGTCGTCAGGCAGGAGCACTACAACTTGCCATATGTAAGGTACCTTATTTATGTAAGGAACTTCAGTGCTACTGTGTTCCTGTTCCTGAGGCAGGTCATAAGTACAGAACTTCTAATGCGTTCCTGAGGCAGCTCAGGAGCACGGAGCTGCTACTGAAGGAACATCAGGTGGATGAAATGTGAGGACCGCCACCCGCAGCTCACGGCGCGGCGTGTGAGGGACGTTGGTCGATACCCGGCCTGTGTGATTTTCGAAGAGGATGATGGTAAAATGTTGTGTTGCATTAAGGACGGTGAGCGGTGGAACTTCCTGGCCAGACTTGAGAACAACGGTATGACTGTTAGAACCCTGGGCTTCACCGTGCTCTCTGTGTGACAGTATTGAATGCTAGGCCTCACCCTGCTGTGTTGGGTCCCTGAGATGTGTTTTCCCCGACTCTGAGTTCCCCAAACGTTTACGTACAGTTTCAGAATCTCATCCTACCTGTTAGAGTGTCTTGTGTCACGTTCATCACTATAGAGTGTTTACCAAGTTAAAATTGGTCAGGACACGTGTGTAGGACGTGTCTAATGCAGCGAGATGTTAGCCCTGCCCGACCTGTGCAGGGTGTCTCATCTCTTACTCATTTCCATCTCTTCCGCCTCTTCCATTTATTTTGGTAACGTCCCTCCACCCTCACCGCCCACCCTCATTCGCACCTTCCGACAACTCCACCTGGTTATTCCCTCCTCCAGTTCCCCCAACAACTCAGCACATCAACCTCCTGATAAGAGAGATAAGACTGATAACAGTTCCACCAGGATGCTCCTAGACGCTTTTCAGCAGTCCCGGTTCATAACTTTTATTCTTGGACTGTATAGACACAAGATGTTTTGATGTTTATTAAGGTCTCTCTCTCTCTCTCTCTCTCTCTCTCTCTCTCTCTCTCTCTCTCTCTCTCTCTCTCTCTCTCTCCTGTGTGCCAACGATGAATAACATTATTTCTCATCCATCCTCTGCCATTCTGGGGACGGGCAAGCAGTTGCTCGTCCTCAAGCCATAACGAACTGCTGACAGTTTTGTACTAAAACGTAAGCATTTCTGTCTAATCTGACGTAATTATGTTCTGTATTCAGTGTGTCACCTGGTGTGGTCGCTCAATCACTCACACAGGTCCAGGAGTTTTGTTACTCATGAACGATCTCTAAATCCTTGTTGTTTCTCGCTTAGCTAGTGTTGCCTTTACAAGCAGTCATCCATTTCCTTTCTGGTTATCATTCCCAGTATAGTATTATACAGACCATGCTCAACAGAGAAAATAATATATAGTTAAGCACAAGTTACCCAGTCTGCTGTCTTTAAAAGATGCACATCAGCCATCTTCCACTCCAGGAGCACCTATCCCCAGGGTCATGCAGGCGTGATACAGCTGTGTGTGTGTGTGTGTGTGTGTGTGTGTGTGTGTGTGTGCGTGTGTGTGTGTGTGTGTGTGTGTGTGTGTGTGTGTGTGTGTATTCTCATACATTACCCTACTTTATCCTACATCGCATACAGTTTTGTGGTCGTTCTTGTAGTATCTGCTTCAGTGATTCCTGCATTTCCTCGTGACTAGAACAACGTACGCCCACCATAGCATACCAGCATACCTGATTGTGCCACTGACGTGTCTGCTGTGGCTTCTGGCCGACGTGTCTGCTGTGGCTTCTGGCCGACGTGTCTGCTGTGGCTTCTGGCCGACGTGTCTGCTGTGGCTCCTGGCCGACGTGTCTGCTGTGGCTCCTGGCCGACGTGTCTGCTGTGGCTCCTGGCCGACGTGAATTAGCAACTAGGAACTGTAATGGATGAGGTCGGCCATTGGTAGAGGAAACGGAGCACGATCCTCGTCAGCAACGGCTACAAGACCTCAGACTTCGATAGACAATTAAAATCAAAATACTTCAAGCAACACAAACTCACAGCGGTAGAAACTCCAAGCAACACAATAACACAAAATATATTAGTGCACTCAGATGTCAACTGCCTACACGACAGATGAATATGCGCTATGACTGTTTCCAGAAACATCAACCGCACAAGACAACAAAGTTAATGTAGTTGTCTACCATATGAAGAAAACAAAGTGGAAAACAAGCAACCTCGTCAAGAACAACCAGCCATATAAAGCACACTACACGTTACAAGAATCTACGTAACGTAGTTTATTCATTTATATGTCAACATGGAGTCTTAGCTGCTTACCAACATGATCTACGTACATGGCAAACATAACCTGTACACTGTCCAGAAGACACCCTACCTACACCTACAGGAAGGCTCCATCAAACTACATGTCACCAGGAAGCACAACACTGCCTTCACCCGAGAGATGATTCTTAAATCTACGATACTACAACGCCGTAAACAAGACTCAAGACGCTTACACATCGCTGAAGTACTAATAATCAACGAACAGCAACCGGAAATCAACATCCAGAACAGTGTTCAAGACAAGACATACAGTACTACAAGTTCATGTCCCAGTATCGCGGTGCAGCTAGTGAGCGCGCACCGTCACATGCTCGTCCGCTTACAGGTATAGCCCAACCTCGCCCTGCTGCCCATGATTATTCCCACCTGCCCCTCTGACCTCTCCACACACTGCTGAAGATGATTTAATGGAATCAGATCGAAACATTGAGACAACCCTTGGAGGTTTCTTACATAACCTCCTCACTCATGTTAAGACATGAAAAGAAAAATTAATAACAAAAAAAATCTGGCCACTTAGCAAAAATGTGGAGGGCACAGCCGACACTTGAAATTTTCAGGAATCTAATCATTTCACGAGTTGTTATATGTACTGCCTCAACCTGAAACGATCATAGTACGTATTACTTGGAACGATATCTTCCTCACGGGCTAATGCGATGAGACCGGGGCGGTATATACCTTGATGTAAGGTGCAGACAAGTATGTTTAGCAAGATTATCAACATAGTCATGTCGCTTATGTCCAGGTAGTGAAGGCGTCCATAGAAATTGAATATGTAGGCCATTATTACAGGCGTCAGTAAGCAGGGACTGGATATTGGAAGGAACAGTTTCCTGCAGTGTAAATCCGCTTTTGATATCACAAGTGAGGATGCTATTCTTCAACAACCTTCAGAATCTGGCTTGAGGGATCATGATGAGAGGTTAGTTAAGCCATCATTCAAACGTGTTAGTCAGGGGCGGCCTCAGCGGCTCGCTATCACTACCTGGGGAATCCATCGGGAGGGTTCCTCAGCCAGATACCATTCAGTATTCTCATACATAAAACTTGTCATCCGGATACGTTTATCATGAGACGTATGGTACCATGCTGTGTTATGGTACCATGCTGTGTTATGGTACCATGCTGTGTTATGGTACCATGCTGTGTTATGCTCATGACGTCTGCCTTAGCAACTCCTCGCCTGATGGAGTTCAAATTCTCTTTGAGCAGCTGATGCACTCCACAGCCGGTGGTAGAGGAGGCAATGCGTGAGGTTGGGTCGCTGGTAGCGAGCGCGGGGCATGAACCGGCTACTGGTAAAGGTAATGGTGACTGAGGCTGGGCAGTCGCAAATGAAGCGGTTCATGAGGCAGGCCAATGGCAGAGGAAGCGGAGCACGACGCCGGGCAATGGCAGAGGAAGCGGAGCACGACACCGGGCAATGGCAGAGGAAGCGGGGCATGAGGTGGCATTAGTGGAGGATTCGAGGCATGATACCAGATAGTGATACGTGAAGCGGGATATGAGGCCGGGTGGTGGTACAGGAAGCGGGACGGGACTGGTGGAGGGATCTCCCTCGGTAGTATTAAGGGAAGACAATCATCTGGGAAAGAAGTAAGTAGTTGGCAACTGTATGATGTGTTGCCGGCACACGTGGTGTTGTGCCAGTGTTGCCGCCATCTCTTGGCTACTGTAGTGTTGCCAACAGTGTTGGTATTTAGGCACCCATGGTGTTACCGGCAGTGTTACCATTTCTTGGCCAATGTAGGAGTGTTGATGTCATTGTGTTACTGTCGTTGGGGCCATCTCGGCCGCTGGTTTTGTCGACCACTTTGGCCGTGTTACCAACTCTTACTCGCATTTCTTTGTTTCTTACTCTTGCTTGCTGAGGTTTTGCCGTCGTTCTTGCTATCTTTGTAGTGTTGTCGAAAGTGGAACCATCTCATGGCCACTTGCGTTATTGCCATCTTTGATGTGGTGGGCGACACTTCTGCCATTTCTTATATGGTGTGCTGGCCGCGCAGTGTTGCCAACTCTTGTCCACTGTAATATTCTCGGCAGTGTTGCCATCTTTCATTCACTTGTGATGCTAGCAGTGTTACCATCTTCTTCCCACAGTGGTACTGCCGGCAGTATTACCATCTCCTGACCACAGTGGTACTGCCAGCAGTATTACCATCTGTTGACCACAGTGGTTCTTCCAGCAATATTACCATCTCTTAACCACAGTGGTACTGCTGGCAGTATTACCATCTCTTGACCACAGTGGTACTGCTGGCAGCATTACCATCTCATGACCACAGCGGTGTGCTAGCAGTATTACCATCTCTTGACCACAGTGGTTCTTCCAGTAATATTGCCCTCTCTTGACCACAGTGGTGCTGCCAGCAGTAGTACCATCTCGACCACAGTGGGGCTGTCAGCAGTATTACCATCTCTTGACCACAGTGGTACTGCCAGCAGCATTACCATCTCTTGACCACAGTGGTACTACCAGCAGTATTACCATCATTTACCGCATGGCAGTCATGTTGTTGTTTACTCTGGTACTTCAGGTCTGCCTACTTTTCTTTGTACCGTCACACGTTTGTACCGTCACACTTTGTACCGTCACACGTTCGTTTGGCTATGGACGTTTGTTCGTTGTCTCTTCTCTTCATCCTTTACTTTTTCGTTGTACGTTTGTTCCTTTTACGTGTTCTTCCTTGTACGTGTTCTTTCTTGTACGTGTTCTTCCTTCTTGTACGTGTTCTTACACTCTTACTTTTTCAGTGTAAGTGTGTGTACTTCCTTACCTCTTCTTGTGGCTGCTCATACTCCCTTATTTCTTCCCTGTACGTGTTACTATTGTCTTCTTCCATGTAAGTGTTTTTGACTTATTCCTACTCCCTTATTTCCCTGCACACGTTCCCATTTCCTTATTTCTTCTCTGTGCGATTTTCTCCTTTATTTCCCTGAGTGCGTGGGGTCTTACTCCCTTACCTCAAACTCAGCCTTTGGTCCTGCTCTACCCGGTACGAACTCTAAGCCAGTTCTTGCAACACTTCGGAGAGAGCGCCCTACACTAAACTATTTCTTCCATCATTTACTTCCTGCTTACTGAAGCCTATAACAGTGACCTACATATCCACTTCATGTGGTTACTTCCACATTAGCATCAACATGCCTCCTTCCTGCCAGGCCCCTACATCAGCTTCAGTTTAAGTTAGGTGTAGTCCGCGCCATTCATACCGCATTTGCCCGCTGGGAAGAAAGCCTCTGAGAAAGCTGAGAGACCAGGTAGCTAAAACATTTTGTACTGTGATCATGTTAGGTTAAGAAGCATCAATACAGAAAGCATGCGAGTTGTGTGAACAATATGATACTGTCACTGCCAGAATACAACCAGCTTACACTTACTTGTGCCAACTCGCCAGACACCATGACCGTGAACTTTCCTAGTACCTGCTTTATTCTGTACTCGGTAAACAAAATTAGGACACTATATTAGCGAATGTCCCAAAATCAATTATTTTACACCTCAAGGCCTACACTTCGACAACTTTGTGATTACTGTATGGAGAACAAATGTCCTTGAAGACGTTTTTACACTATGCAAAATTTGCCGTGCCGTACATGTAGACGTCTGATATAATCATGTCCAGTGTGAGTACATTCTGTACCTCCGCGTCGTATATATAATGTATCTTTGACCTTTTGTATGATTATGAATGTAATAACAGCACACTATAGTATTGAAAGACTGTATCTTGTTGCAAATACATTTTGAGTATCATTGTGTATGTGATTTGTTTGTTTATGGATTGTAATTGCCAAATCATATTACTCATAATTGTACATCGTTTACCTTATGTGTCGTCATTTCCTTTATTATAGTTGTACTTGTACCCAGACGGGTTCTGATACCCTGTATTTACATATATGTCATATGTTAACTAGATCTGTGATACCATTCCTTCCTTTCTCATGGAACAAGGAGCCATTACCGTCCCCTGGTTATGACCTTCCCTTGTATTACTACCAATGTTAACATCTGTATATACTGTCATATTCCAGTTGTACACTGATACTCAGTGTATATGTGGTATGCTTATATATTGACTTTAAATGCTGATCTCATGTCACTCTTTATATGTTACCTACATAACCGTCAGTATCACTTTGTATCCCGTAAATACGTTTAGTGTATTTCATGTTCCCCAAACCTCCCTCCTCTGACGGGACGGACCCTCTAGGTCCCTGAGCCCACCCTAGCTCACTTGCCATCCTCTTGTGTTGATGTATTGTACCCACCGGACGCTCTGGACTTGCCTACACCTACCCTAGCCATTTACCCTTCACTCATGACATCAATGAATGGCTCTGTCTGTGTAGACTTAGATAAGTAAAGTTTTTATAATTCAGTTCATGATTCAAGTTCCATGTACGCATCCTTACTTCCATACTTGGTTCCTGCTCCCTTACTTCTTCCCTATACTTGTTCTTACCCCTAAAACCAAGTAAGCAGTGCACAGAAGCAGTGAAAAGAGCGAATAGAATTTTGGGTTCATGGTAGGACCTTCGAAATTATTTCATATGGAAGGCTTCAGTCACAGATGAATATAGAGAGAATTTTGAAACGGAAAAAGAAAACACAAGAGGAAGTATCGACGAATTTTGTAGAAAGTGAAAAACCTGTGTTTTGAAATGTGCCAGGTTATAGTTATCGGGAAAGAACTGAGAAGCTCGAGAGTTCCAAAGCTTCGACGTGTAGGGAAAGTAGCAGGTATCCAAACGGCCCACCCTTGAGCTGCTGATGATCACACAATAATCATGTGACGCAGGGAAATTATTCTTACTCTTTACAAGTCATAGGTTCGTCCCCGTCTTAAACACTGTGTTCAGGTTTGGTCAACTTTCCTGAATACATGACATACACAGAATGGAGAGAGTACAGCGTCAAGCTACCAAGATGATTCCTGAGCTGAGAAACAAATCCGGCGAGATCAGAATGAACGACTTGAATCTATTTAGCTTAAGAAAGAGGAGGTTAAGAGGTGATCTATACAGGTATTCAGAATTATCAAGGGCTTTGATTGCCTTGATCTAACACGTTACTGAAGAGTTGGTTCTTTGATATCGTATGTAGTAATGGATACAAAACGTTGGCAAACGTTTTACCTCATAGTGCGTTATCTTCAACAGAATTTGTCAGTTATAGTAGTTGAAGGAAGTACTATACGTTTAAGAATAGACTTGATTCATACTTCGCTTCAAGTCCACGACTTACTGCGCCTCCTTAGTCACAGTGAGAAATTGCAAGTCATTCTCTTTAGATTATCTGTATATCTTCTAATTTTTATCAAACTCATCTGTGAGTTTCTGATATCCTCCACCAACACAACTTCGACCTAAGCTAATGGTATGTTCCTCTTTGAGTTCCTTTATATTGCCTATACTTGTTCGTATCCTCTTATTTACTTGTACGTGTTCTTGCTTCCCTTACCTCTCCCCTGTGCTTGTTCCCACCTCCTTCTTCCTGTATGTGGTGCTGCTCCTGTACCGTCCCCCTGGACGTGTTCCTACTCCCGCACTTCATCTGTGTTCTTCCTCCACGCTCGTCTTCCTCTCACTCATGTGGTCCTTACTTGTATGCTTCACGCTCCTCTGTGTCACTACACCTCTCTTACTTCTCATAATTAGTACTCACCTTTGCTCTATGTCATTCATCGAGCTCTCCTATATTGATAAAGGTGGCTGATTTATCTGAGAGAGAGAGAGAGAGAGAGAGAGAGAGAGAGAGAGAGAGAGAGAGAGAGAGAGAGAGAGAGAGAGAGAGAGCGTCACATAACAAGGCCGGCAGCTGAGGTCAGCCGAAAATAAGATGTTGACGCCATAGTTTGACCTTTTGGGACTGGAGGCCACTGACGCACTTACCTCTCTCTCTCTCTCTCTCTCTCTCTCTCTCTCTCTCTCTCTCTCTCTCTCTCTCTCTCTCTCTCGTCACGCATGTGTCGAGTTACTCAAAAAAATCTCAGTAGCAGTTTTCCTCGTTAGTGGAGTGTGTTGTGTCAGGTATATATATGAACTTAACACCTCCACTATGTTCACAAGAGTGAGTTCGTCTCTTACATAACAGACCCACTGTACTTACTGTGGAACAGCCTACCAATGTACCTAATGTGGAACAGCCTACCACTGTACCTACTGTGAAACAGCCTACCACTGTACCTACTGTGGAACAGCCTACCACTGTACCTACTATGGAACAGCCTACCAATGTACCTAATGTGGAACAGCCTACCACTGTACATACTGTGGAACAGCCTACCCTCCGTGCCTATTGTGGAACAGCCTACCACTGTACCTACTGTGGAACAGCCTACCACTGTACCTAGTGTGGAACAGCCTACCACTGTACCTACTGTGGAACAGCCTACCACTATACCTACTGTGGAACAGCCTACCACTGTACTTACTGTGGAACAGCCTACCACTGTACCTACTGTGGAACAGCCTACCAATGTACCTAATGTGGAACAGCCTACCACTGTACATACTGTGGAACAGCCTACCCTCCGTGCCTATTGTGGAACAGCCTACCACTGTACCTACTGTGGAACAGCCTACCACTGTACCTACTGTGGAACAGCCTACCAATGTACATACTGTGGAACAGCCTACCCTCCGTGCCTATTGTGGAACAGCCTACCACTGTACTTGCTGTGGAACAGCCTACCACTGTACCTACTGTGGAACAGCCTACCACTGTACCTACTGTGGAACAGCCTACCACTGTACATGCTGTGGAACAGCCTACCCTCCGTGCCTATTGTGGAACAGCCGACCGAATATATCTACTGGAGAGCCAGTAAGCAGGACTCCACCCGGCCAAGGAGCAGTGTTCAGTGTATAACAATATTATTGATGTTGTGGAAATGTCATATTTGCGTTTCTGTTGTATATTGTTCAGTGAAGGAAGTGGAGGACGGGGGATAAAGGTGAATGGTGATGCTAGGAGCTAGATGAAAGGTGAGGCTAGGGAGGGGTGAGGCTGTAAGAGGAGTGAGAGAGGAGGGAAGGAAGGGTGAGGATGAAGAAGGATGAAGATGGGGAGGTGCGTGAGGGAAGGGTTGCAGGAGGAAAGAGGAGCGGCTGACACGGGCAGAAGGATGGAGACTGAATAGCAAGCAACACTTGAGAAGGTCAGATTTAGATGTTCTTCCAGTGTAGTACTGAGGAAGTGCAAGTTGTGGCAACAATGTAGGCAACACATAAAGTGTTGGCTGTGACACCACTGTAGGGCACGGAGAGGAAGTGCAGGTTGTGGCAACACTGTAGGCTACACACAGGAAGTGTAGGTTGTGGCAACACTGTAGGGCACGGAGAGGAAGTGCAGGTTATGGCAACATTGTAGGCTACTCAGAGGAAGTGCAACTGTGGCAACATGTAGGCTACACAGAGTAAGTGCAGGATGTGGCAACATCTAGGCTGCACAGAGTTAGTGCAGGCTGTGGAAACAATGTAGGCAACACATAAAGTGCAGGCTGTGACACCACTGTAGGGCACAGCGACGAAGTGCAGGTTGTGGCAACATGTAGGCTACACATAGGAAGTGTTGGCTGTGGCAACATTGTAAGCTACACAGAGGAAGTGCAGGCTTTGCCAACACTGTAGGCTCCACAGAGGAAGTGCAGACTGTGGCAACACTAGGCTACACAGAGGAAGTGCAGGCTGTGGCAACACTGTAGGCAACACATAAAATGCAGGCTGTGACACCACTGTAGGGCACGGAGAGGAAGTGCAGGTTGTGGCAACACTGTCGGCTACACAGTGGAAGTGTTGGCTGTGGCAACACTGCTGGCTACACAGAAGAAGTGTAGGCTGTGGCATCACTGTAGGCTACACAGAAGAATTTGTAGGCTGTGGAAACACTGTAGGGAACACGAAAGAATGACTGACTGTGGCAACACTGAGGGACACAGAGAAGGGACAGACTGTGGCAACGCTGAGGGACACAGAGGAGGAACAGACTGGCAACACTGTAAGGCACATAGAGGAAGGGCGAGCTGTGGCACATCGTATTGCACACTGAGGAAGTACTGACTATGGCAACACCAGGGGAAACAGAGTAAGCAGAGACGTTGGCAACACCAGGGGACACAAAATTATACGTTAATAGTAAACAAATAGAACTGTATCAGTACAAGATGATGTAAACATTATGATGAGAGATAAGTTGAAGGCTAGTAAAAGTCCAGGTCTGATCTTTTCTGTCCTCTAGTCATTAAAAACGTTGAACGTGAAACTGCCAAACCGTTGACCAATATTCTCGTGTTGCAGAAGGGTAGGGAGAGAGCCATTGCTTTGCTTCCCATTTATTCTACTGCTCTTAAGAATACTGTTTAGGTCAGACCACCACGCGTGAACCTTGGGTCTGTGTCTCAGACAGACAGACAGAGTACCGATGCAGTCCGAGACTGAGATCAGTATATGTATACAGACACATAGATAAAGGTTTAAGAGGCACTGTATGTTACATACACACTGAAATGATTAGATACGTCTTATCAAAATTTTTCTTTTGAAATTAAGATTCTGAAAACAGACTTCCCAGCAACAGGTCCTTAGAAGTTCAGAGCACTTGTTTGCAAATTTGTTACCATGATCAATTTCTTATGTAAGGGCCTTCATAATGATCCTCTCAGCCCCACCTACCGGATTCGAAAATAGCTAACATATACTGTGGGCATACAATTGACACAAGGAATATATATATATATATATATATATATATATATATATATATATATATATATATATATATATATATTATGTATTATATTATATTATATTTATCATTCATTATATTTAATCGCTGTTCACCCGCGTCAGTGAGACAGCGCCAGAAAGCAGACGAAGAATGGCCCATCCACACACACACACACACATATATATGTATATATATATATATATATATATATATATATATATATATATATATTGTTTATTTTATTATACTTTGTCGCTATCTCCCGCGCGTTAGCGCAAAGAAACAGACGAAAGAATACAACAGCCCACCCACATACACATGTAAATATATAAACGCCTACACACGCACATAAACATACCTATACATTTCAACGTATACATGCATATACATATACAGACATATACATATATACACATGTACATATTCATACATTCTGCCTTCATCCATTTTAGCCGCCACCCCTCCACACATGAAATGGCACCCCCCCGCACACGCGCGAGGTAGCGCTAGGAAAAGACAAGTAAGGCCACATTCGTTCACACTCAGTCTCTAGCTTTTATGTGAATACACCGAAACCACAGCTCCCTTTCCACATCCAGGCCCCGACAAAACTTTCCATGGTTTCCCCCAGACACTTCACATGTCCTGGTTCAATCCATTGACAGCATGTCGTCCCGGTATACCACATCGTTACAATTCACTCTATTCCTAGCACGCCTTTAACTCTCCTGCATGTTTAGGCCCCGATCGCTCAAAATCTTTTTCACTCCTTCCTTCCACCTCCAATTTGGTCTCCCACTTCTCGTTCCCTCCACCTTTGATACATATATCCTCTTTGTCAATCTTTCCTCACTTATTCTCTCCATATGACCAAACCATTTCAATACATCCTCTTCTGCTCTCACAATCACACTCTTTTTATTACCACACATCTCTCTTACCCTTACATTACTTACTCGATCAAACCACCTCACACCACATATTGTCCTCAGACATCTCATTTCCAACACATCAACCCTTCTACGCACAACCCTATCTATATCCCATGCCCCACAACAATAAAACATTGTTGGAACCACTATCCCTTCAAACATACCCATTTTTGCTCACCGAGATAACGTTCTCGCATTCCACACATTCTTCAATGCTCCCAGAACCTTCACCCCCTCCACCACCCCATCACCCTGTGACTCACTTCCGCTTCCATGGTTTCATCCGCTGCCAAATCCACTCCCAGATATCTAAAACACTTCACTTCCTCCAGTTTTTCTCCATCCAAACTTACCTCCCAATTTACTTGTCCCTGAACCCTATTGAACCAAATAACCTTACTTTTATTCATATTTACTCTCAACTTTCTTCTTTCACACACTTTATCAAACTCAGTCACCAACTTCTGCAGTTTCTCACCCGAATCAGCCACCAGCGCTGTATCATCAGCGAACAACAACTGACTCACTTCCCAAGCCCTCTCATCCATAACAGACTACATATTTGCCCCTCCCTCCAAACTCTTGCATTCACCTCCCTAACAAACCCATCCATAGATTAAACAACCATGGAGACATCACGCACCCCTGCCGCAAACCGATACTCACTGGGAACCAATCACTTTCTTCCTCTTTGTACACATGCCTTACATCCTTGATAGAATCGTTTCACTGCTTCTATCATATGCCTTCTCCAGATCCATAAATGCTACATACAAATCCATCTGTTTTTCTAAATATTTCTCACATACATTCTTCAAAGCAAACACCAGATTCACACATCCTCTACCACTTCTGAAACCACACTGCTCTTCCCCAATCTGATGCTCTGTACATGCCTTCACCCTCTCAATCAATACCCTCCCATATAATTTCCCAGGAATACCCATCAAACATATAACTCTGTAATTTGAACACTCACCTTTGTCCCCTTTGCCTTTGTACAATGGCACTATGCATGCATTCTGCCAATCCTCAGGCACTTCACCATGAACCATACATACAGTGAATATCCTTACCAACCAATCAGCAATATATGTACTCGAAGGTTATTCGAGTACATAGAATTCGAATAGTCATTTCCCTGTCAGAGGCGATCATAGCATAGCGGTAACGCTCCCGCCTGTTGCGCAGGGGTCCCGGTTTCGATCTTGGCTGTTGGAAGTTTGTTTGTTCTATGAAGGTACATGTTCATATGCACTTTGTTCGTATATATATATATATATATATATATATCTTGATATATTGATCACTCTTGTCCGTGATGATAGTTATGAAGGTGAAGTCGTATTTCAGCAGCGGCAGTTTAGATAATTCTCTTTAACATGTAATATTTCTCTACATGCATCACTACATGTTTCATGGAGACAATCCGCCTCATCAGGTGCAAAAAATGCATGTTTTTGATATCCCAACAATAAAACTTTCGTTTCCCCTCTGATGTTCTCGACTATACACTGGCCTGACCGTTAAAGGAAAAATGGGGGGGGGGGGGGATGCCTTGTGGTTAAGTGGGGTTCTGTGTGTGTGTATGTGTGTGTGTGTTGGGATGTGGGGGGGGGGGGTTGGCCAGGGTAACAAGGTGTGTTTAACTATTCTTGTTATCGTTTCTTGACATCTTTTTTTGATGATGATTTGGTTGATACTTGAGTGCTTTAAAGTTACCTAGGACACATTAAAGTTATCTGGAACACATTAAAGTTACCTGGAAAGCATTAAAGTTATCTGGGACACATTAAGTTACCTGGGGACACATTAAAGTTACCTGGAACACATTAAAGTTTACCTGGGACACATTAGGTTACCTGGGGACACATTAAAATTATCTGGAACACATTAAAGTTACCTGGAACACATTAAAGTTACCTGGAACACATTAAAGTTTACCTGGGACACATTAAGTTACCTGGGGACACATTAAAGTTACCTGGAACACATTAAAGTTTACCTGGGACACATTAAAGTTACCTGGGGACACATTAAAGTTACCTGGAACACATTAAAGTTTACCTGGGACACATTAAGTTACCCGGGACACATTAAGTTACCTGGGGACACATTAAAGTTACCTGGAACACATTAAAGTTACCTGGAACACATTAAAGTTACCTGGAACATATTAAAGTTATCTGGAACACATTTAAAGTTACCTGGGGACACATTAAAATTACCTGGAACACATTAAAGTTACCTGGGGACACATTAAAGTTATCTGGAACACATTAAAGTTACCTGGGGACACATTAAAGTTACCTGGAACACATTAAAGTTACCTGGGGACACATTAAAGTTACCTGGGGACACATTAGATTTACCTGGGGACACATTAGAGTTACCTGGGGACACATTATAATTACCTGGAGACACATTAGAGTTACCTGGGGACACATTAAATTTACCTGGGGACACATTAAAGTTACCTGGAACACATTAAAGTTATCTGGAACACATTAAAGTTACCTGGGGACACATTAAGTTACCTGGGGGCACATTAGATTTACCTGGGGCATTAAAGTTACCTGAGGACACATTAAAGTTACCTGGGGCACATTAAAGTTACTAGTATGAGTAATTAAGACAGTGACGTTACGAGTAGCATAATCAGAAGAGTAATACAATGTGACTGGGTTGTTTAGGTCAACATGGTGATCGTTTTCATGAATGTGGTTAGAGGTTATATTTTTGTGGTCATCCGTGCGTTCTGAATGGTGCTGCCAATAGCCTCTCTCAGTTACTGTTTACTCGGTCTGATCGATGTGTACATCTTTACATGAGTTACATTTGTCGACATAAACCCTCCAGAGTTTCGGATGATTTGGTCTACTTTAATTAAGGTCTTACTGATAGTGTTATTGTACTGGAAGGCAACATCATAAGCAGAGTGCAGGAACTAACGCCAACAACACACCAGGAGGACTTTCTCCAACCACAGTGTACACTTTATGTTGTTGTAGTTCACAACCAAAGACTCACTGATAGTGTAATTCTTGATGAAGTTTGAGGATGAAGAGTTCACTCACAATCGTATTTGTTGTCCCTCGCTCTTCCCTCATGGTGTCAGACGAGTCAGCAGGCGTGGCTCTGGTGGACCTCATATGACATGCAGCATGTGGATGGAAGGTTAATCACTTGAGCACAGTAACTGGGGGTCAGGATGAGGGTGTTTGTGACGCGGTGTCACACAAGTGTCTATGATATTCGACATACGTCTCGTATGTTAGTCGGTGACAACAGTAGGAGGTCATCAGCCCGTTACCTATTACCTGTTACAAGATCTTGTTATATGTATATATTGTGAAAATTATCAAAGCTGAGTCCAAGAATATTCTTCAACACCATTAAGCTTGTGAGAAACACCATTAAGCTTGTGAGAAACAGACATAACATTTTCATCTTGGAGTCAGTTCACCAGAGTGGTAAGGTTAGTTGCTGTTCATGGCCGGGCATATACCCCCTTTTAGTTATAATTTTAAGTTCCGACTGTTTAACTCATTACAATATCGGTAAGTGTAGAGACAGAAAGAAACGGTAAGATTTCAGAATAACTTTAACAGTGGGTCGTGTTCGTTGATAAATGAGTGACGCAGTGTACTGGCAGTGTAAGTGAGATGAAGTTAGCATGTACAGTGACGATATTAACATTTATGATATGATTTGTGGTGGCCAGTAGCCATGAGACTCACCCAGGCCAAATCTATATGCTTGTCAACTCCACGTCTTTTTATACAAGCTTTCAATTTTATCATTTCGCTGAAATTGAAGTAAAGTTATGTTTATCCCAGACACAAACTTAAGCATATCACTAGGCCATTAGCTAAGACGCATGCGTAGTAGGGGCGTTCCTCTGGAGTTTCCCAGGCTCTAGAATTAGTGTAACTATGTTGTAAGAAATAGATGTTTTATATGGTGTGATCCATGATGTATATATAAGTTTATTGTTCTACAAATATCCACATAAAGAGTGAAGTACACGTATGTTGCCCGAGAAAGCCAGACTGATGACTAACTTCACGGAGACAATAACCAGACATTATGGTTCGAGGTGTGACGAGTGCGTGACCCAGCATATGTTAGAGGTGTTTTGTGTGTGTGTGTGTGTGTGTGTGGGTGGGTGGGTGGGGGGGGGGGGTTCTCGGTAGACCCTGACGCACCGTCCTTTGACTGTCTCGGTTGGTTGTTTGTTCAGCCCATCAACTACCAGAGTGATTAAGGTTGTAAACTTCACGGTATAACTACAAATCGAAGAATCTTGAACCTGCAGTTGTTGAAGATAATCTAAGGCTATAAACGGTGTTGTCTGTGTGGCCGGTGCGGTGTCGACCATACACACCGGTGAGTGTTCCAGCCAGTGCTCGGCTGTGTACTACGGTCAGTGTGTCTTTGCCTCTTGTCCACACTTCTCACATTCATTATCGGGTTAGAGATATTGGTCCTCTCAACAGTTGCCACTACAGCTCTGCCTGTCCCGGCTAGTGGATGACTTGTGGCCTTAGTGTCCACTCCTCACGTTCACTGAGCGGCCGGCGCTTGTCTACATGCAGGCGTCAACATATGACTATATAAACGATCAATAGTTGTATGTGTCTCCTGGTGTTAACCATCGGCCACGTATAACGGCCACTGGTCATCCATGTCTACAACGGCTACTGTTTATTTGCTGCAGCGGCTTGCGGTTGACTCGTCCGGTACTGACAGGACGGTTGACCATTCGTGTGGATGCATCGGGTTCATCTTCCCCGTACTGTGTTAGCCAGATTTATGTACATTTATGAGCGTCACTGTAAGATGGTGACTGTATCGAGGCATCGGGGATTAAAGACAGAAAGCGGTGTGGCCTTGAGTGCATCATCTTGGATGCATCATATATTTTTTTATGTTGAAGGCTCCAGTTACGGACAAATGTCCACATTAAAGCCGGACCTTAATTGAAATAATAGAGGATTATGAAACGAAAAAAGAAAAGACTAAGGGAAAGTAGTTACGATTTTTGGAGAAAGTAGAAAACATATCTTTTAAAATGTGCCAGGTCATAGTTATTGGGAAAGAATGAGAAGGTAGAGTTCCAAATCTTCGACGTGTAGGAAAAGAAACAAGTATCAAAACGGCCCATTTTTGAGTTGCTGTTGGCCACACAGTAATCATGTGACGCAGCAGCTTGCCGAGTATTGCCTGGTCCAGCTAGTGGCGTGGGCACATAGCCAGCCAGCTCTGGGGAGCAAAAACCAAAGTAATACTTACAGAAGAGGGAAAGTGAACCAACATTGCGGCGTAGGGCAAGAGGATCAAGTTTGAAAGGTATCCTGAGACATTTTATAAGTTCGGACCGCTTTCGACTCTGTCAAGTAGGGATGCAGAGCAAGAACACCCGATATGTGAGAGCGATACTCCATACAATCCCATGTATAAACAGAGCAACTGTTAAGAAGAGAAGTTTCGACATTTAAACAGGACACCCAGTTTCTTAGAGGCAGACTTAGCTATCCTCTAATGTGGGGTTTTTAAGAAAGAGTGGATGTTACAGTAATACCAAGTATGTTTTTTGGGTCTAGGTGAAATTGCAGAACCGTCAAAGGAGCCACGAAAGTTGTGAGGAACTTTCGTTAGAGAGATGCATAGAAACTGTCTCTTGGAGGCATTAAACTTAACAAGATTTTGCGTACACCACTGAGTTATCCTGTCCGAGTTTATTGAGGAGGCTGTGTCAAGACGAGATGCAGACCGAGTGAGAGAAGAGGGAGCAGAATTGAAGTATGTGGATGAATGCAGTGTTGAGTCGTCAGCGAATGAGTGCATAGGATTATTTGTTGAGGAGAAAAAATCGTTGAAAGATAAAGTGGAAAAGTGTAGGGGACAGGACAGAACCTTGAGGGACACCGCTGTTGATGGGGAAAAGGGGCAAGGCTTATACATCAACAACCACGGAGATAGATTGGCCAGAGAGGAAGCTGAATATGAAGGAGCAAAGTAAGGGAGTAAAACCAAACGATAAGATCTTAGAGATGAGACCCTGTCAAAAACTTTGGATATGCCAAGGGCAACATGACTCTTCAAAATCTTTTAGGGATGATGACCAGACATTAGTAAGATGGGAAAGAATATCACCAGTGGATCTTGCCTTACGGAAGCCATATTGGTGATCAGAGAAAAGACTGTGATTTTCGAGGTGTTTAAGGATATGGGAGTTGAGGATGGAATCATACTCTGAAAATGGTAGATGTCAAATCAATAGGACGATAGTTAAAGTGGTCAGAATGGCCACCCTTCGTAGGGATGGGATGTATCAATGCTTGCTTTCAAGGAGAAAGAAAAGTTTTGGATTTTAAACAGAAACTGAACAGACGAGCAAGTACAACTTTCAGAGGCTCATTGTTTCATTACACGGGGATGGACGCCATCAGGACCGTAAGCCTTGCTTGTGTACACAGAAAGAAGTGCTTTTCAGACAGTCCGAAAAGAGATTACGGGAAGAGGCATAGGATTAGTAAGAGGAGCATCAAGTGGTGAAGGAATGTTAGAGTCATTCAGTTGGAGTTAGAAGAGAAACGGGAACCAAAGAGAGTTGCTTTGTCTACGGGAAACACAACTATGGTATCGTCAGAACGGAAAAGTGAAGGAAAGATAGAGGAAAGAGTTTGTTAGCGATGCCCTTAGCTAAAGACCAGAAAGACCAATCAGTGGATGACAAGAAGTTATCGCACTTTCTTTGTATATAGGAACGCTTCGCCTCACGGATAACGTGCTTGCAGTGATTACGGGCAGTGATAAAAGTTGAGTGGGAGCCAGAGGAAGGAAAGCTTTCCAAGCCCGGTATGCCTGATCCCTTGCCTGAATGACCACAGAGCAGGAACGGTTAAATTATGGATTGCATGAAGAGGTCGTCTAGGAGGAAGAGGGGATGAATGCTTCCATTCTCGCAAGAATAATCTCTGCTATACGTTTGGTGAAGACAGAAACATCACATAAGAGACAGTAATTTACTCAAGGGAAGTCGGAAAAGAAGTTACACATGATATTCCACTCAGCTTTGTTGAGATGCCAGTATTTACGCTTAGAAGGTGCTTGATCCAGGATCAAGTTATAGTGAACTAGTATCATCCCGAGATAACCAGATAAACGTAATTGATTTTAATAATTGATGTCAACACTTAGTTATGTCAACACTTAATTATCAGTGTAAATAATTCTTCATTCTGGCTGACTCATGACCTGATGGACGACTGGGAGGCAAACGGTACTTCTCTCTGATGCCAGTTGTAACTCTACGGTTGTTACTCTACAGTTGTTGTTACTCTACGGTTGTTAGTAGCTTGTGTTACCCTTTGTCAGTTTTTACTCTGCTGTTATTGTTCTACAGTTGTTGTTACTCCTTTCTAGCTCTTGCTCTACGGATTTTACACTGCAAGTATTATTACTCTACGGTTCTTTCTCTACGATTGTTACCCTTTAGTAGTTCTTACTCTACCGTTGGTGTTACTCTTTAGTAGTTCTTGTGCTACAGTTGTTACAGTACAGTTGTTGTTACTCTTTATTAGTTCTTACCCTATGGCTGTTACTCTACAGCAGTTGTTACTATTTAGTAGTTCTTACTATACTATTGCTACTCTGTGGTAGCTGTTACTCTAATAATTCCTCCTCTACGGTTGTAGTTACTGTTTGATAGTTCTCTCTGTACGGTTGTTACTTTGCAGTTGTTGTTACACTCCAGTATTTCATACTGTACGGTTATTACTCTGTACTTGTTTTTCCTCTTTTTAGTAGTTCTGGTTCTACAGTTCTTACTCTACTCTAGTTGGTACTGTTTACAAGTACTTGCTTTACTGTTTATTCTCTAAAGTAGTTGTTATTCTTCAGGCCCTCTTACTCTAACTCTACAATGTTTGTTACTCTTTAGTAGTTCTTACTCTACTGTGATTATCATTAGTTCGCAGCCGTTATCGTACAGTTGGTACTATTCTTCACTAGTTATTGTACAGTTGGTACTATTCTTCACTAGTTATCGTACAGTTGGTACTATTCTTCACTAGTTATCGTACAGTTGGTACTATTCTTCACTAGTTATCGTACAGTTGGTACTATTCTTCACTAGTTATCGTACAGTTGGTACTATTCTTCACTAGTTATCGTACAGTTGGTACTATTCTTCACTAGTTATCGTACAGTTGGTACTATTCTTCTAGTTATTGTACAGTTGGTTCAATCTTCACTAGTTATCGTACAGTTAGTACTATTCTTCACTAGTTATCGTACAGTTGGTACTATTCTTCACTAGTTATCGTACAGTTGGTACTATTCTTCACTAGTTATCGTACAGTTGGTACAATTCTTCACTAGTTATCGTACAGTTGGTACTATTCTTCTAGTTATCGTACAGTTGGTACAATTCTTCACTAGTTATCGTACAGTTGTTGCAATACAATTGTTACTCTATGATCCTTGTTACTCTGTTGTAGTTACTCGTCTACGGTAGATCTTTTATTGTTATGGGAGGTCATGATGTACGTACCTTGTTTTATATAAGCCAGATGACACTTCCACATGGTGCAGTGTTGATGGATGTGTGATGTACCCTGCCACATGGTACCATAATGAGCGAGTGCGGTGTGTTACCTGTATGGTACCATAGTGAGTGAGTAAGGTACCCTCCCAGGATGGTAACAAGGTTAGTGTGAGTGAGGTACCCTCGCAGGATGATACCATGGTTAGTGTGAGTAAGGTACCTTCCCATGGTGAGTGTGAGTGACATACTTTCCCTGGTTGGTGAAGAGTGAGTGGGTGAATTGCCCGCTACTCATCCTTCCTCCTCTTCTTGCTTGACAGCTTTTCTTATACTCTGGCAGACATAGTATGACCAGACTATATGTCCATGGTGCGTGTTGATGATTGATCCGTGGGTAAAAATCCCACGTCTGCCACTGTGCTCAAAGTGTAGAGGTAAAAATGTTGTGGTATTACAGTAAATATATAATTATCAGAAGTTATTTATGATGAATGATGGGAGGCTGATGTGACGGAGTGGATCTTTTGTAGAAATATTCAAAGCATGAAGTTGTGCCCCAGAATTGTACTTCAGAGTTTATCTTTATTTTTCATTTTGGTTTCATATTTGTTCGCCGTTTCTGTGTTTATCTAGGAACGCCAGGAACAAATGTAGAAAGGCCCCATCCGCTCATATCCATTCTCTAGCTGTCATGTATAATGCACCGAAGCCACAGCTCCCTATCCCACATCCAGGCCCCGCAGACCTTTCCATGGTTTACCCCGGTTGTTTCATATGCCCTGGTTCAATACAATGACAAGTCACTCCCTGTATACCACATCGCTCCAGTTCACTATATCCCATGCACGTCTTTCACTCTCCTTCATGCCTAGGCTTCAGTCAATATAAATCTTTTTCACTCCATCGTTTCATCTCCAGTTCAGTTTCCTCCTTCTTGTCCTCTTCACTTGTGAGATATATCTTATCTGTCAACCTCTTCTCATTCATTCTTTATGTTGTATCTGATCTACCTCAAGTCTATGATGTAAACTAATTTTAAATTTGTGTCTGACTTCATAAATGAAGTCAGATACCGAAGACAAGACCCTCGTAACTAGTGCTGAATACGCAGTAAAAGGACCAGATGTTTTATTTATTTTTCTTTTATTAATTGTTATATCGCTCAAGACATGAAGGCCATGCAGAGCCATGGTGAACAGTCATGAAATAATGCCTAACTTACAGTGACTCTCATTTCATTGGACGTGCTGCGGGTCCTTGTTTCTTATTTGCTGGTTCATTTATCATTATCTATTCCATAAGATATAGTTCGTCTTGTATATCTTTGGTTTTCATGAGAATTTTTGGGTAAACCATCAGTAGTGTCTGGGAGCCGCCAGAACGTCGGCCGAGTTTAAACAATGATGTTCGGGAAATGGCGGCAGCCTGGCTGGGCCAGCGCTCATCATGTACACCTACACCAACCACAGCATCAGTTTTATGTTGAAAGGAAAATGTGCATTGGTTATGGTGGTGTGAGTGACGCGCTCAGGGACACACACACACACACACACACACACACACACACACACACACACACACACATAAGGAATTAGGAATAAGAATTGGGCGACAAGGATGGAAGTAGAGGTGAAGATAGGAGGGCTTCAGGCACAACCTGTCATTTAGTAAGAGTTCTGAATACATGTCTGGGTCAGCAAATGGTGGTATTCTGCTACGCATACATATACAACCACACACTGGGAAGAGGTTTAAAGTACGATGTAAAGATATATGGAGCCAATTCACAAGTTCAAAAGTGTTCTCAGAGTACAAGACACTATAGCCTTAACACCAGCGATATGGGATTGTCTTTGAAAGTACCGAGGTGGCTAGACAAGACCTAACTATAACCAGATAATGCTCATGGCCTTCATAAACTGCCTGTCGTAAAGAAAAGAAGTCAGGAAATTGTTGGAAACTACAGACCAGTTCTCGGATGAGTGTTATTTACAAAACGCTGGAAGATATATTCATACAAAGGAACTCAAACAGCAAAGGTCCATTTGTTCCCTTCGGACTGTTTGTGATGGTGGAAGAAGGTATCAGAGACTCACAGATTAGTGTAGTAAACTTTAGAAGGTATATTGATATAAATTCAAAGAAAATAATCTGTAAATTATCAGTGTGACTAAGGAGGCGCAAGAAATGTAAGTCGTGGACTTTAAGCGAAATATTTATCAATTCTGTTCTTAAATATATGTAGCTACAGTACTGCATTGAACCACTGTAACTAGTGATTCATTCCATGCGTCAACAATCCTGTTGGAGAAAAAGTGTCATGCCATTCGAGGTAAAACGTTTTCCCACGAGTTTGTACCATTACTGCGAGTGAAATAAGACGAATCAAGTATACAGTAGCTTGATAGATCAAGATTATCGAAGCATTTGATGATTTTGAATACTATTAGTTAATCACTTCTTAACCACTTCGCTAAGCGAAATAGATTCAAGTCGTTTAATCAGCTCATGTAGGATTTGCTTCTCAGCCCCGGGACCATCTTGGTAGCTCGACGCTGTACCGTCATTCTGTCTACATCTCTAATAAGGCAACGTTACGAAAACTGAACACAAGTGTTCAAGATGGACCAATGAATTGTACAGAGTAAGAATGATTTCCCTGGACTTAGATGTAATGGCTTTACCTATGAATCCTAGAATTGTTTTCACATTTTTCATTGCTTCTGTGCACTGCTTACTTTGTTTTGGACCAAGTCTTTCCTCATTTACCTTTTGCATTTCAACAGAAGTCATACTGTACCTTGCCTTTTCGTTTTTGCTTCTGATATGCAAAACTTTGCAGTTATCGATGGTAAAATTCATTTGCCTCCCATGAGCCCAGTCAGTTTGAAGCTGTAGACGTTCATGTTCATTGGTAGATTTATTTTCCAGCTTTGTATCATCAGCGAATTTTGATATCTTGCAAAGCCTGTCCCAAGACTGATCCTTGTTGTACACCACTTGTTACGCCTAACCATTCTGAGGCTTGACCAGTAATCAGATCTTTTTGTTTACGACCAGTCAACCAATTTCCTAACCACAGAATTACGACCCCATCAATGCCATTTTTGCTAGCAACTTTTGCTGCGGAACCTTATCGAATGCTTTTTGAGGATTTAGTAGATGACATAAACTCTTCCACTTTCGTCATACATGTTGATTATGTCATAAATAAATCAAGCAGACGTCAAACATGTGCAATTGCGTCGAAAACTATGCTGAGACTCGTTAATCAATTGGTAGTCCTCTCAATAGTTTACGATTCTCTGTCAGTTTGTTGAACTCTTCTCTCATCAGTGAAAATGGATTCGGGACATGAGTTGTGTCTTCGATCGTAAATACAAATGCCAAAAAGTCATTTAACATTTATGCTACGAATTTCATTGTCTTGAATCAAGTTACCTTTTTCGTGATCAGTGGACCACCTGAATGGGTAATGGCTCTTTTGCTTCGAAAGTAACTGTAAACTCCTTCGGGTTTCTTTTACTTTTCCGGCAATATACGCTTCTTACGAATGTTTACGTTCTCGTATAACTCTCTTACTTTCTCTTCGTGTACATAACTTACTCTGTTATGTTAATATTGGTACCTCTGAGTTTGATATGAGCTATTTTCTTAGACAAGAGGCACTTTTTTATTTCACGTTTCCACCATCTTTACTTCGTTTTAGAAATAGACCGTCTACGACGCATAAGCACACATGTCCCTTCTATTTTAAAGGTTTTACTGAAGCTTTTCCAGGCTACGCTTGTCTTTTTCTTTGACCGCATCATCCCAGGTTTGACTGTCAATAGCAATGCGATCATTAGAATTTGCAAGTTTCCAGTCGGGTATCATGTTGACCAACATTACATGCAGTGTTTAAAGTGACCTCAAAAACTATTTGTCGGTAGTCACTTGCGCCAAACGTTTTTCCAACTTCAACATTGTCAACGAGATCCTTTCCTTCACTTTTCCGATGTGACGGTACTATAGCTTCTCCCCTGTAGACAAAACAACTCATTTTGGTTCCCGTTTCTCCCGTAACTCCATCTTGAGTGACTTACATTCCTTCACCTCCCGGTGCTGCTTTTATTAATCCTTTGACTCTTCCCGTAATTTGTTTTCGAATTGTTCGGAAAGCGCTTCTCTCTGTGGGCACAAACAAGTTGTATGGTCCTGATGGCACCCATCCCCGTGTACTGAAAGAGTGTGCCTCTGGACTTGCACATGTGCTTGCTCGTCTGTTCTTTTTCTGTTTGAAAGCCAGAACTTTTCCTTCGTCTTAGAAGCATGTGTTGGTGCAACCCATCCCTAAGATGGGTGACAGTTCTAACTATCGTCCTGTTGCTTTTGCTTTGCTCCTTCATATCTTGCTTCCTCTCTGGCCGATATATCTCTATGATTGTTAATTGGATCAGCCTCTTCCCCTTTCTTCATCAAAACAGTGTCCCTCAAGCTTCTGTCCTCTCTTTCCTACACTTTTATCAACTTCTTGTCCTCCACAAATAACCAGATGCACTTATGCCTATTAACTCAACACTGCATTCCTCCACATCCTTCAGTATTGCTCCTCTCATTCGATCTGCATCTCGTCTCTACACAGTTTCCTCAATATTTCATTGGGGTAGAAGAAATCTGGTTATGTTTAATGCCTCCAAGACCCTGTTTCTACACATCTCTTTATCGAAAATTCCTCACAATTTACCTCTCTCCTTCAAAGGTTCCTTGATTCAACCTTTAACTTAGTGAACTTACTTAGTATTATTGTAACATCCAATCTATCTTGGAAACCCCTCATTGCGGAAATAGCTAAGTCTGTCTCTTAAGAAGCTGTGTCATGCTTACATGTCAAAATTTCTTCCGAACAGTTGGTCCGTTTATACAAAGGATTGATTAGTCCTTGTATGAAGTACTGCTCTCACGTCGGGTTGGTTGTAATCTCACTTAACTGAGCTGAGTCGAAAGCGATCCGATTCATCAAAAGCGGTCCTACTCATCAACTCCCCCTGGCTAACTTCAAAACCTGTCTTGCTTACCCTACGTTGCAATGTTTTTTTCACTTTCCCTATTCTACACGATTTACTTTGGTTTTTGCTGCTTGTTGGCTGCTTGTGTTCCCCCTTAAGAATAGGCTGTTATGATAACTTTTTTCCCACATAATTAGACACGTGATGATCACATATGCCAAGTGGCATAACCATGTTTGATGTTGCAGTAAAAGTGATTTAACAAATTACCCTCTTTGGTAGCAAAATCATTGTGTTGTTTGTAATGAGGAATACATTTTCTTTATCTGAGAACTGTTAAACTTTATGATTTTATATCAGGCAAGCTAGTTTCAATGCTTGCAGCATCATAAAAAAGACTCAACATTTTCAACATTCCCGTTAGGTATGATATATACAATAACTAAGAAAGTTTTGTTAAATTGTCCTAGAAGATAGTAGGACTCCAATGAAAAAATAATGTATTTAGTACATTCATTGCACAGCTTGTGAACTAAAAAGATATCCTTACATCGACTGTTGTTGATATAATCACATGACACATACTCCTACTTTTTCCTGACCCTGGTGTCCCATCACCTCTAATCAATTGGAATCCGTCAGTCTGATATGCTGAATCTGGATCGTTGTCGTTGTCGAGGCAAGTCTCTGTTAGGCAGATAGCCGAAACTTCTCGCTATGCGTCTTTCCATTTCATTTACATGCGTAGAAATGTTCCGAGGCTTCTGTGAGAGAGTGACCTCCGTTTTCTACCAATGACAAGGATAGATGGATTGAGTGTTTAAACCTCCAGAAAGCTTTTGGCACAATATCGTAAATGTGATTCATAAAGAAATTGGATCTTCAGATAAGAGTAAGGTAGAGAATCCTTCAAGGGAGAGAAAATTATTTTAGTAGAAGGGAGCAAAGACGCATGTCAGAGGGGCCTTCCCGAAGTAGGTGGGGTTCACTAGTGGCATGCCCTCGGGTTCGGTTCTGGGACTGTTGCTCTTCTTGATTTATGTAAATGTTTTGCCAGAAGGACTGGCCTCACTGTTTCCTGATGATGCCTGGGTCATGAGGGAGGTAAAGAATGACGATAAGGGTTTCATCAACGTACAAGGGGACCTACACAAACTCCAAAGTTAGTCTGATACCAGGTTGATAGAATTCATTCCAAGTAAGTGCAGAGTTATGTGTATAGGGCACAGTGAATCGGAAAAGTATGCTGCAAGAATCTGCGTGGGGGAGGGACTTGTTAGTACAGTATACCTAACTTGTCAACAAACCTCCACCTCAGAGGTATTTTCAAGGACACAAGTGTCCTCTAATTGATATTAATTTTGCATTTAAATACACGGATGAGGAAGTGTTTAATAAAATTTTCATTTTACAACATTTATTGCACTAAATCTAGAATATGCCTATCAAGTTTGTTCACCGAACTTAAAGAAACATAAAGACAAGAGAAAAAGTCCGGAGGTCAACAAAAATGGTGCCAGATTTGAGAACTAAGTTACTCTGAGAAGTTAAAGACCATAACTTTCCGCACTCGGACGAGAGAAAAGTAAGGGTGACCTAATCACAACTTCCGAATTTCTCAAATAATTTGATAAAGTAAACAGTGAACGGTTCTGCGAAAGGTGCTAAGGCAAAGGGACCAGAGGCCAATACAAGAAATTAAGCGAGAATCTTGTTAGGGAAAGATATTAAGAATTACTTTAGTATCACATTGTGATCGTAAATGGTGACTTTACACAGAAGTTTAGAAAGTTGATAAATAGTAGAGACTTCAGATGTGGTCCTAAGAATGTAGAACTCCCTCCCACGCTGTACAAATGGGTGATTAGAGAGCATGAAACCTGTTCATACCATTGATCGATAAATATTGACGTGACTAATAATTCTAGGTAATAAGACTAATAGCAGGCCATTCTGTAGGCAAGAAGCGTAGTATGCGAGATGAAAACTTAATTGTAAGGGGTGGGAATGAACCAGTCCCCAGGAATGAACCTAAGTACTGGGCCATGAAGCAGGCCGCGAGTGGAGGTTGTACTGCGAAGCTTCCACCGGCCGTCATAGTCGTGAAAAGACAAAAAGTTTAGCAGAATAAAGAAATTGCTGCACATTACAACAATTGTATGAATATCACACTTGTTGATCGAACACTGTCTGGGGAAACAAACGTATTAATGATAAAGTCAGGCCAGGCAGGGAGGTCCGGCCTTGTCATACAACCTAGCCAACACCGTAACATGGCTCGGCCTTCACGAGTGAACACAACAGCCAGGGTGTTGTGGTTGTCGTGGTAGCATAACGACTGCTGACGCAGGCCTAACGATCTTCTGCCTCAGTTAGGACGGTCACAATCCCTCAGTAATTTATAACCGTTACTGCTACGCTGAAATCGCTTTTTAGAACTGCGAACAACTATTCATCCGTCTTGGTTTTTGGTATTCTAAGAGATTACGCATGTTCATGGTTGGCGACCTACCACGAGAATCAGTGGCATTATAGCTAATTAGTTTATTGTATGTAGTATAGGCATGAACTGTTACATCAATTTTTCCACGGATCGGCATTAAGAAAGGCAGTTAAATCTAACATGTTGATTTTACAAAGATCTTCATATCTAACTCACCGCAGCATCTTCCAGTGAATTCTGCATTAATTCAGGAACTGGTTTCTGTGCCTTATGCCAGCGCAGTGACACAAGAGGTTTACGTAACGGCTAATGAAAGCGTTCTAAGCAGGAACTTCTGGGAGGGGGCCACTGTGTGACTCAATCGAGCCAGCCTCTGTGGCAGACATGTGGGAAACACTTGGGCACAACAAAGCAATCGCAGAAGATTGATGGTTGTTCTTATGATAAATGTATCTTCTTAATTATATGAAAATGAGTCTGTTCAACAGTTAACGAGAACACCCTACAAGTAAATCATACTCTATAGTTAACTAGAATACCCAAAGCAGGTAAACTAAAATTCCTCGTAACTAATTAAGAAATCCTCCACCAGTACACAAGAGCGACTGAAGTACGTGAAGGGAGAGACGGGCTTAGTGGGTAGTGTTGTTGGTACAGCTGTCCGGGCCAGACTGGCGGATGAGACACTTGCCCGCTCGCTGACTGGCCATGACTCCACCCTCTGTGTGTACGTAACTCTTCACATAGATGTCTGTGTCTCACTGCCTGGTTTGTGTCTACATTTGATATTGGTGTTTCCTAATAATAGAAGAAACTTGAAGGGTTGGACCCTGGGCGTTAAGACCCTGAAACAAATGTAAGTAGAATTAACGTGACAGCATGAAATAGAAATGGGTGGAGTTATAAGTGCTCAAACGACAGACGAACTTAAAACTGTAAGTGGTGCGACATGTTAGAGCGGAAACACGACACGTTGGGAAATGTGCTAGGAATGTGAGGTATTGCACCGAGTCCACCTCACTCGCCCCAAATACCCGGCCTGGCATCACGAGGGGGTCGACGTGGGACATATTCTTTATTTATCTTAACAGACATACCATGAACTGTGGTCATCATCTGACATTTTCAAAACTGATAAAATGCACACACACACACACACACACACACACACACACACACACACATATATCTTCTTTTTTTTTTTATACTATTCGTTATTTCCCGCGTTTGCAAGGTAGCGTTAAGAACAGAGGACTGGGCCTCAGAGGGAAAATCCCCACCTGGCCCCCCTCTCCGTTCCTTCCTTTGGAAAATAAAAAAAAACGAGGGGGGAGGATTTCCAGCCACCCGCTCCCAATACATATATATATATATATATATATATATATATATATATTTTTTTTTTTTTTATACTATTCGCTATTTCCCGCGATAGCGAGGTAGCGTTAAGAACAGAGGACTGGGCCTTTGAGGGAATATCCTCACCTGGACCTCTTCTCTGTTCCTTCTTTTGGAAAATTAAAAAAAGAAAAAAAAAAAAAACGAGAGGGGAGGATTTCCAGCCCCCCGCTCCCTTCCCTTTTAGTCGCCTTCTACGACACGCAGGGAATACGTGGGAAGTATTCTTTCTCCCCTATCCCCAGGGATAATATATATATATATATATATATATATATATATATATATATATATATATATATATATATATATATATGTGTGTGTGTGTGTGTGTCGGAGGTGGAGGGAACGAGGAGAAGAGGGGGACCAAATTGGAGGTGGAAAGATGGAGTGAAAAAGATTTTGTGTGATCGGGGCCTGAACATGCAGGAGGGTGAAAGGAGGGCAAGGAATAGAGTGAATTGGAGCGATGTGGTATACCGGGGTTGACGTGCTGTCAATGGATTGAATCAAGGCATGTGAAGCGTCTGGGGTAAACCATGGAAAGCTGTGTAGGTATGTATATTTGCGTGTGTGGACGTATGTATATACATGTGTATGGGGGTGGGTTGGGCCATTTCTTTCGTCTGTTTCCTTGCGCTACCTCGCAAACGCGGGAGACAGCGACAAAGCAAAAAAAAAAAATATATATATATATATATATATGGAAGCGGAAGTGGATCATAGGGTGGGGGAGGGGGCGAAAATTTTGGGAGCCTTGAAAAATGTGTGGAAGTCGAGAACATTATCTCGGAAAGCAAAAATGGGTATGTTTGAAGGAATAGTGGTTCCAACAATGTTGTATGGTTGCGAGGCGTGGGCTATGGATAGAGTTGTGCGCAGGAGGATGGATGTGCTGGAAATGAGATGTTTGAGGACAATGTGTGGTGTGAGGTGGTTTGATCGAGTAAGTAACGTAAGGGTAAGAGAGATGTGTGGAAATAAAAAGAGCGTGGTTGAGAGAGCAGAAGAGGGTGTTTGAAATGGTTTGGGCACATGGAGAGAATGAGTGAGGAAAGATTGACCAAGAGGATATATGTGTCGGAGGTGGAGGGAACGAGGAGAAGAGGGAGACCAAATTGGAGGTGGAAAGATGGAGTGAAAAAGATTTTGTGTGATCGGGGCCTGAACATGCAGGAGGGTGAAAGGAGGGCAAGGAATAGAGTGAATTGGAGCGATGTGGTATACAGGGGTTGACGTGCTGTCAGTGGAGTGAATCAAGGCATGTGAAGCGTCTGGGGTAAACCATGGGAAGCTGTGTAGGTATGTATATTTGCGTGTGTGGACGTGTGTATGTACATGTGTATGGGGGGGGGGGCCATTTCTTTCGTCTGTTTCCTTGCGCTACCTCGCAAACGCGGGAGACAGCGACAAAGTATAAAAAAAAAAAAAAAAAAATATATATATATATATATATATATATATATATATATATATATATATATATATATATATATATATATATATATATGTTTTGGTCGAGGTGGTGTGCGAAGTGAGAGGGTCAGGGAGAATGATTTGGTAAACTGTGAAGAGGTAGGTAGTGAGAGCTTTGCGGAAGATGGAAATCGGCAAGGCGGCGGGTTTGGATGGTATTGCAGTGGAATTTATTGAAAATGGGGTGACTGTTGTTGACTGGTTGGTGAGGGTATTCACTGTATGTATGGTTCATGGTGAAGTGCCTGAGGATTGGCGGAATGCATGCATAGTACCATTGTACAAAGGCAAAGGGGATAAAGGTGAGTGTTCAATTTACAGAAGTATGTTTGTTGAGTATTCCTGGGAAATTGTATGGGAGGGTATTGATTGAGAGAGTGAAGGTATGTACAGGGCATCAGACTGGGGAAGAGCAGTGTGGTCTCAGAAGTGGTAGAGGATGTTTGGATCAGGTGTTTGCTTTGAAGAATATGTGTGAGAAATACTTAGAGCAACAAATGGATCTGGAGAAGGCATATGATAGAGTTGATGGAGATGCTCTGTGGAAGGTATTAAGAGTATATGGTGTGGGAGGCAAGTTGCTAGAAGCAGTGAAAAGTTTTTATCAAGGATGTAAGTCATGTGTACGAGTAGGAAGAGAGGAAAGTGATTGGTTCCCAGTGAATGTTGGTTTGGGGCAGGGGTGCGTGGTCTCCATGGTTGTGTAATTTGTTTATGGATGGGGTTGTTAGGGAGGTGAATGCAAGAGCTTTGGAGAGAGGGGCAAGTATGCAGTCTGTTGTGGATGAGAGAGCTTGGGAAGTGAGTCAGTCATTGTTCGTTGATGATACAACGCTGGTGGGTGATTCGGGTGAGAAACTGCAGAAGCTGGTGACTGAGTTTGGTAAAGTATGTGAAAGAAGAAAGCTGAAAGTGAATGTGAATAAGAGCAAGGTTATTAGGTCTGTACAGTAGGGTTGAGGAACAAGTCAATTGGGAGGTAAGTTTGAATGGAGAAAAACTAGAGGACGTGAAGTGTTTTAGGTATCTGGGAGTGGATTTGGCAGTGGATGGAACCATGGAAGCGGAAGTGAGTCACAGGGTGGGGGAGGGGCGAAGGTTCTGGGAGCGTTGAAGAATGTGTGGAAGGAGAGAACATTGTCTCGGAGAGCAAAAATGGGTATGTTTGAAGGAACAGTGGTTCCAACAATGTTATATTGTTGCGAGGCGTGGGCTATAGATAGGGTGCGGAGGAGGGTGGATGTGTTGGAAATGAGATGTTTGAAGACAATTTGTAGTGTGAGGTGGTTTGATCGAATAAGTGATGAAAGGGTAAGAGAGATGTGTGGTAATAAAAAGAGTGTGGTTGAGAGAGCACAAGAGGATGTATTGAAGTGGTTTGGTAACATTGAGAGAATGAGTGAGGAAAGATTGACAGAGGATATATGTGTCAGAGGTGGAGGGAACGAGAAGTGGGAGACCAAATTGGAGGTGGAATGATGGAGTGAAAAAGATTTTGAGTGATCGGGGCGCGAAAATGCAGGAGGGTGAAAAACGTGCAAGGAATAGAGTATATTGGAACGATGTGGTATACTGGGGTCGACGTGCTGCCGGTGGATTGAACCAGGGCATGTGAAGCGTCTGGGGTAAACTATGGAATGTTTTGTGGGGCCTGGATGTGGAAAGGGAGCTGTGGTTTTGGTGCATTATACATGACAGCTAGAGGATGAGTGTGAACGAATTTGGCCTTCGTTGTCTTTTTCTAGAGCTACCTCGCGCGCTTGCAGGGGAGGGGGGTGTCATTCCATGTGTGGCGAGGTGGCGACGGGAATGAATATAGGCAGCAAGTATGAATTATGTACATGTGTATATATATATATATAAGCAGGGGTAAGCATTTTATTTTTACTTTGGGACTGGTGGTTATTTATGAAGTGGTCTAGTTCTGTAGCAATGAGCTGAATGTTTAATATATTGACGTAGAATTGTACTATGAGATATTTTGTTTTGTGCAGGTGCTAAGAGGTTGCGAGGCAGCCAGTGATTATTATGTGTGCTGTTTCGCAAAGTCTGTAGCTATTATATTTGTTCTGAACAGTGTGGGTGACCAGGCATCTTTAAGGATGGAATGGATATGTGTTTGCAGAGGATACTGAGGGATCCTTTTTCTTGTCTAAGTCTGGTATCTAGGTATGTTCTGAGGGTATTATATTTATTTGTTGCTTTTTTGGTGGTTTGTAGTATGAAGAATGAATGTTATGTGTCTATATGTAAGGCCCAGAACAGCTGGAACTTTGTTGAGTGGGAACAACTGTCCATTAAAGTGACTAGAGGGTAAGGGTTGAATTTGTAAAGGTTGGAGGTTGTGTAAGGTCTGTTTGTAGTGTGGCAGTGGGTAAACGAAGTATGAAATATTTGTATGTTTCCTGGTGCTACCTAGCTGACGCAGGAAACGGCTATCAAGTATAATAGAATATACATATATATATATATATATATATATATATATTCCCTGGGGATAGGGGAGAAAGAATACTTCCCACGTATTCCCTGCGTGTCGTAGAAGGCGACTAAAAGGGAAGGGAGCGGGGGGCTGGAAATCCTCCCCTCTCACTCTTTTTTTGTTTTCCAAATTAAGGAACAGAGAAGGGGGCTGGATGAGGATGTTTCCTCAGAGGCCCAGTCCTCTGTTCCTAACGCTACCTCGCTGACGCGGGAAATGGCGAATAGTATGAAAGAAAAAGTAATATATATATATATATATATATATATATATATATATATATATATATATATATATATATATATATCTGTGTATGTATGTATATGTATACGTTGAAATGTATAGGTATGTATATGTGCGTGTTTGGACGTGTATGTATATACATGTGTATGTGGGTGGGTTGGGTTATTCTTTCGTCTTGTTTCCTTGCGCTACCTCGCTAACGCGGGAGACAGCGACAAAGTATAATAGATTATATATATATATATATATATATATATATATATATATATATATATATATATATATATATATATATATATATATGCGTGTCGTAGAAGGCGACTAAAAGGGAAGGGAGCAGGGGGCTGGAAATCCTCCCCTCTCTTTTTTTTTTTTTTAATTTTCCAAAAGAAGGAACAGAGAAGAGGTCCAGGTGAGGATATTCCCTCAAAGGCCCAGTCCTCTGTTCTTAACGCTACCTCGCTATCGCGGGAAATAGCGAATAGTATGAAAAAAAAAAAAAAAATATATATATATATATATATATATATATATATATATATATATATATATCTTTTTTCTTTTCTTTCAAACTATTCGCCATTTCCCGCATTAGCGAGGTAGCGTTAAGAACAGAGGACTGGGCCTTTGAGGGAATACCCTCACCTGGCCCAATTCTCTGTTCCTTCTTTTGGAAAATTGAAAAAAAAAAAAAAAACGAGAGGGGAGGATTTCCAGCCCCCCGCTCCCTCCCCTTTTAGTCGCCTTCTACGACACGCAGGGAATACGTGGGAAGTATTCTTAATCCCCTATCCCCAGGGATAATATATATATATATATATATATATATATATATATATATATATATATATATATATATCTTTTCTGCGACACCTACTCACACAATGTTATGCATAGATATATAGTGGAATGATCAGCAGTATTGCCGTAACGTTTGCTTAGTAACGGTGTTACCGAGGGCATGAATCAGACCTTTATTATTTGCATCTTCCAGCACCAGTTAATGACATAATGACCGTCAGTGTTGTGGTGGTGACGGTGTATGATGTGATAGTTTGAGTCTGTCTTGGTCTGTGTGCTGCGTGTCCGGACCCGGCACTACGGCTTCCGTATATACTTTGAGTTTGGCGGGTGTCGTGCTGGGGAGGGAGCTGTTGTGGGGCCGGGTTGGGGTGGGGTCTGGTGAGGTGATTTGTGGGGCAGCAGACAGGACGGGACGGAGTCTGATGTGGTCATATTTTGTTCATGGACGGCAGAGCCGGTCTGGTGTGGTGGTATCGGGGCAACATACAGGCCGGGGCGGGGTCTTTTGAGGCAGTGTCTGGAAAGCAGATGGGGCGAGTTGGAGTCAGTTGGGGCAGTATCGGGGAAGCAGACGGGGCGGGGCGCGCTGGCTGGCACAGGGGCGACGTTATTCTTGGCCTCACGTGAGGTATGGGTGTGTATCCACCCCTTGGGTTGCCCTCATCCACAACATGTATGGAAGACCTCCCGTCATCACTGGTGGATGACTTACTCACCATGGCTGGACGACCTGCTTTCTTTCCCATAAACATAATCCACGACAGTACTACACATTCTCCACGGTATATGCTGCTGCTTCTCAGCTCTATCCTACCAGCAGTTGAGCCGGAGGGAGAGGTGCCTTCTACTTTACTATAATGTTTCTACCACAAACGAGATTATGAATACATATAACCTTGTCATGGATCGTCAGCCTTTACTTTCAGTTTATTCCCTTCAGAGTAATGACTGGTTGTCTGGATGACTTAGTTTGGGAATCAGTCCTTATACAACACAGTACATCATTTGTATGTCTGCTTATGATCAACAAAATGTTTAGGGTAAAAGTTTTTCTCAGTATCCAAAAACCAGTTGTTAATTATCATCTCAAGCATAAACTATTTATTAACTGCATTATCTCAAACATAAACCAGTTACTAACTTATCATCTCAAAAACAAACCATTTATTAACTGCACAGCTCAAACACAACCCAGTTATAAACTATCATCTCAAGCATAGCCCAGTTATTAACTGCATCATCTCAAACATAACACAGTTATTTTCTGTATCATCTCAGGCATAAAGCTTCTCAGATCAAGACAGTAATCACAGTCAGTATATGGAATTATCATTTTGTAGACACGGGTTATATTTAACATAATGGTTACAGTCAACACAGTGGTTATAGCTGACGTAATGGTTGTATCTAACGCAGTGGTTACATCTAACATTGTGATCTTATCCAACAGTGGATATACCTAACATTTTGGTTCTATATCCAACGTTGCTATTATATATCTAACAGTGGTTATATCTAACGTTGTGATTGTCTAACAGTTAATCTGCTCATGAGGCTCAAGTGAGTTTTGAGGAATAAATAATATCAGGAGTTGTTTAACTAAAGTGTAAAACTATCTGGAGGAGAAGGTCCACCCAAGTACACCACATCGTTCTAGCTCACTCTATTCCGTGCGCGCCTTTCACCTTCCTGTGTTCAGGCCCCGATCGCTCAAAATCTTTTTCACGTCATCCTTCCACCTCCAATTTGTTCTTTCCGTTCTCCTTGTTCCCTTCACCTCTGACACATGTATCCGCTTTGTCAATCTTTCTCACTCATTCTCTCCATATGCCCAAACCGTTTCATTACTTACCCTTTCATTACTTACTTATTCAAACCACTTCACGTCACATATTGTCCTGAAGCATTTCATTTCCAACAAACCAACCCTCCTTCGCGCAATCGTATCTGTGACTCATGTTTCACACCTTTATAATAATGATGGGGCAATTACACCTTCAAGCATACCCATTTTTACTCTCCCAGATAACGATCTGTCTCAGAACCTTTGCCCCCTCACCATGAGTCACTTCCGCTTTCATGGTTCCATTCGCTGCCATGTCCACTACCAGGTATCTAAAACACTTCAATTCCTCCAGTTTTCCTCATTCGCACTCACATCCCAACTAACTTGTTCCTTAACCCTGCTAAAGCTGATAACCTTGCTTTTGTTAGCATTCTCAAATTCCTCCTTTCACACACTTCAAAACTCAGTCACCAACTTCTGCAGTTTCTCATTCGAATCCTCCACCAGTGCTGTATCATTAGGAGACAACAACTGACTCACTTCCCAGGCCCTTTCATTCCCTACAGACTGCATACTCGCCCCTCTCTCCAAGACTCGCATTTACCTCCCTCAACACCCTATCTATAAACAAATTATACAACCATGGTGACATCACACACCCCTGCCGCTTGCCAACCTTCTCTTGGAATCATTCACTCTACTCTCTTCCTACTCGTACACATGCCTTACAGCCTTAATAAAAACTTCTTACTGCTTCTATCAGCTTTCCTCCCACAGCGTATATTCTTCAGATCTTCCACAAAGCATCTCTATCAACGGCGACATAAACACTAAATTCCTGTAGCAAGCCGCATGGGAGACCATCCCATTCAGCGTAATCTTTTGAACGAGTTGAAATGGGATTCCAAAATTCTTACGACACAGTTCAATGTTCCTAGCTCGTGTGTGACCCAGGTCCTGCAGGTTCTTACTTACCTCCACTTTGAAAAAATTCAAACGTTCCATATAATTATTACTCAGTTCTTCAAAAGACTGAGTCGTAGTTTGATATCAGAATTCAAAGAAAAGTTAAAAGGTCTTTTATCTGATCACGTTAAACAAGAGGAAAAGATTATTGTCGAACTTCCAAAATGGAAATAATTCTGGAGTTCGGTTCAGTCTTGTTGACCAGGGCTGAGATGGCTTCCCGAGACCGTGTAACCGAAATAGTTATCCTGAAACAAAACCGTGTGAGACTCTGCCTCCCAACACCTCTACCTCCACCACCACCAACACCTCTACCTCCACCACCACCAACACCTCTACCTCCACCACCACCAACACCTCTACCTCCACCACCACCAACACCTTTACCTCCTCCACCACCAACACCTCTACCTCCACCACCACCAACACCTCTACTTCCACCATCATCACCACTACCACTAGCACTAAAGAATTTCTTTGTAATATCAGAGTTTTGGTCTGGAAAAAGATTCTCGAAGGTCTTGAACACAAACATTTTTGTAAATCTTTCTTAACGTTTATTGAAGATGTTTCCTTGCCTGTTAAGCTGACAGTTCCTGCAACTTTGTGTGTGTTTATGAAAACGCTCACTCCCAACTGTTGCCTGGCCGATCAACTCATTTCAGCCATCTTGTTTGGTGAAACAAGCTAGACTTAAAACCTACAGATGGGTAATGATTAGTTGGGAGAAAATATAAAACTTAGTGAAATATGCTTTAAGAATAAACAAGAGAAATTAATGTAGTCACCCAGGAATCAATGCTTGAACCCTCTATTCATATGGTGACCTTGTGGATAATTCATAACCACCTGAAGTAACTTAGAATCAAACTGCTTTGGAATAGTAAAACATATGGCAAGTTAAAGAAAGTACGATCTTATTGTTAAGACTTCTGTTAACGCTTGTTGAAAATCAGAAGACTTCCCACCGTGGAGAAGGTACAGAAAGAGTTTGAGGACCTGGTACGCCAAACTCCCTCTGGACTGAGTACCATCAAATATATGACAAGTGTTCTTCACCGGGTACCGGGACATATAAACCTCCCTGATGCAGAGTTAAGTGGTAGCCTCCTACAGTTAGAGCCAGTTTTCTTTCATGAATCAGCGGACCTGAACTTTCCTTGGAGGTGGGCTCTCAGATCTAATGTAAGGACCATTTGACCTCCAGACGAATGCTCTTACCAGTGAGCTACACTCAAACATATGGATCTAACCAAGACGATCCCGATGAGACCGAGACCATCCTTTTTCCTCTCTGAACGATCCAGAACAAATAATAACTCGCAACACAAGTGCCCGACCGGTACGACCACTCTTCCAACACTCGCAACCTCTTTTTTACTTCTGAACTCTCCCACTATTTCCGTCCCCTCGGGGTCCTCCAAGTACATTCTTATTTATATCACTTCTGATTAGGCACACCCATCCTCTACCCTCCTTCTCTCTCGAAACGTTAACTCTTGTCACTTTGGGAAAGCTCATTGGTCATTTTTGCAGAGCTGAGATGGAGTCCTACGTCTCTTATCCTGCGGGATCTTTCTCTTCCCATTCATAATTTGATCGCTTATTTGACTTCTACTGACATATTTACTGGTCTTTAGCCAAAAGCATTTCCAGTAACATTTGTAATTCAATCTTCCCTCTTACCTGATAAGCTGTTCTTTTTGGTACCTGACGTTCTTTTAGTTCAGCTTCGGATGTTTTTTTCTCTAATCACCCCCCGGTAATCCCTTACTACGGAAGCTATGCCGCCTCCTACACTTTTCTCACCAGAGTCTTCGGGGAACGTTTTAAGCTCCAAGTGGACAACGCATAGATCCCAGATGACATACCTTCTCGGGTCCTAGTGTGCCTCCGACTTTGCAGCACAAAATTTTGCTCGCCTATTTCGCCTGTCTTCAAACCCAGACTTTCCACTCTTCTTGGAAGCTTGCTTAAGGGCAGTTTATTTCTGAGAAACAAGATGGCTATAACCCATCCAGCTATCGCTCCATTGCTTTTACTTCCGCTGTTTTCAAAGTCTAAGACTCCATTACTTCCCGCTTCTCAGACAGAATCTCTTTACCGTCTTTCTGATCATTGATACGGCTTCCATAGCAGACGGTTTACCTATGATATTTTCGCCTGCGTAGCTTAACTGTGGTTCATCTTCTCTCATGGATATTGTTGAGTTTTCTTATGACCCTCAACATCTCCAGAGCATTTGACGGGATGTGACACAGGTCTCCACGTTGTAATTTTTCTTTCTCTAGTGTGTGTGTGTGTGTGTGTGTGTGTGTGTGTGTGTGTTGGTGTGTCTATGTTCCGTGATGTATAGTTTCTATTCCTGCCGTTCCATTACAGTAGTCGTTGATGGTGCGACATCGCCCAATGGTGTCCCATAGGGTTATGTCATATCGCCTACTATCTTTCTCGTCTCCATAACTGATCTTTTGCCGTCAATTTATGCACACTTCAACTCACTTTCCCTCCCCTCCTCCCTTTATTACTCCCATCTCATTTTGGACTTGTGAACATTTCTAAATACAATAATGCTAAAACGCAATAGCTCCCTACTTCTCTTTTGAAAAGTCACTCGTTTCCCTTTTTTCAATTTTTAAAACAATGGAGAATAACCCTGTAAGAAGAAAACCTGCTTGCCTCAACCTCATCCTGCACGCTCACATAATCTGTTTTGCAACAGCTGGGAATGTTTGTTGGAACCGCTATTATTGTTCTTGTGAGCAGATAATTCATATCTACATGAGGTATAATTGCCTTAACATGGACTACTGCTCACGTGTCTGGGATACCTCTTCGTCCGCCTCTCTGTTAGCAGTAGTGGAATAAATGGCCTTATATCCAGGTATCTCCTCCCTCCAACAAGCCCTTTCTGTACGCCACGATATTGTTGTCTTCTTAATGTTCTACAGATATCATTTTACAGCTGCTCTTATGAGATGTCTGTATGTATCTCTCATACCAAGGCTTAGAGCCGAGGCGCACGTTTGGTTACTGCTTCCCACCGTTTCTGTGTAAAGACTGGCTGCTTAAGGATTGACCGTTTGTGGAATTCTCTTCCCCACCTTATCTTTTTATTTTCCTGTGACACTGCTGCCTTTGAGAGTTAGTTCTACAAACGCCTATGGAGTCCTAATTGATTTTTGTATTCTCTTTCTCTGTCTCTTCTTTCCTTTCATCCGAGATGGCTTTGATTAAAGCATGTTTCGCCAGTCTTTTTATTGTGAGTGACAAAGCATGTTTTGCCAGTCACACCGAAACATCAAAATGGTTGAAACCCATAAAATTCACACTAGAAACAACATGATCCATAAAAGCGTTAATCAGTTGCTTCAGAAACTATGGCCTATACTTTGGCCCCAAGAGGGAAAATACAGTTGAACTGCCTTATATCTGTTTCCCAACATGTGCTAGAACACCCCTAGAACTAGGCTAACGTACCAAAGGTAGATTTTCTAATAGCTAGACAAAGCCCCTTTTTCTATTAGATACTGCAGGATAACTTGAAAGATGGTATTACATATCTTTACCATCAAAGCAACGGTTATTTGTATAACAAAACGATCAGAGACAATGTTTCATGATCAGCCACAAGGACGGTTCTGTCTAAATCCCGATTTCCTGACTAGACATCCTGATATCACAGTCATGTAAGATGTTAACACCAGGTCAGAAACTTAAGTTAGGGTTTTTGTACTGTACATTGAGTATAACCTTACTTAGTGAAAAGTAAAGCATTGTAATAGGGAACACCACTCGAATTGAATGAGCTCTGATCTGGATAACTACTTTTGCAAGCTAACAAACATAACTAAGCGATATAGCTAGGAATAATATTCTTTTGTTGACTTTCCCATGATTAACCAATCTTTACAACTGATCATATGGATCGACATAAGCCTGATTAATGGGAATAAAATCAACCTAACAAAAACTTTGACGTGTGGGTAACCCGAGAGACATCAGTCCAAATCATCATACATCCATGGTACTTGTTTATAACAAAACCTAACTTGCTTTGTGTCCATATGTTTAGTTATATACACTGATGGTCGAATGTATGTAGTCTTGCCGCACTATGACATGTGTTGTATAAAGAAAACTTACAAACTGACCAATCTGGGACATACGAGGAGCAGGGTGACCACAGTCCCTCACCGATGAAAATTATGCAGTCGAGTACTTGCATGTGGCTGAGTAATAATGATCAGCCCCACCTACAGTCTTGCGGGTCCACACATTTCTGACTTTCTGTGTTTTTGTACAGGGTGAGCAAAAATCACTGTGCATCTACTGTAGACGACGAGTACGTAATGACAACATCAAATGTTTGATGTAGCAGCCACGTTCCTGTAGACACGCATCTACAATCTACATGTCTTATCCTGTTTTCAAAGACGCGATGGTGATGGCCACCTTCGGTTCAGGGGGTGTGACCATGGTTACCAAATGTCCTTTGTAATTATTCTGTGGCAGAACACATCGCGCACTAGCTTCATAGAGCCACAAGCTGTGTGCAGTAGCACCGTCCTGTTGGGAGTAGCCGCGGGCGTTTTCATCCACGTTTAGATATCCAATAAAGGGGTAAATAATCAGTTCACAATAACGTTCCGAGTTGATCGTGTCACCGAAGAACTTGGGTTCGGTTATCCAATATCGTGATATGGCGCACCACGCACCAACCTTATAATCATGTACTGGTGTTTCCTTAATCTTATGCGCATTGGTCGCCGACCAAACACGGCTCTTTTGGGTATTGATGTAACCGGATAAATGAAATCACACCTTATCGGTAAAGGAAGTGACGTCCAAAATATCCTCTTCACTTGCATAAAAAAGTCTAAACCATCGTTTATATTCAGCACGCTTGACGATGTCCCATTCTTTCAGTTCATATACTGATATTCTTTTGTAGGGATGCAGGTGCTGCTTCTACAGTACTCTACTTTTGCTGCTCTACGAGAAGCTTGTCTTTATTTGTTCATTTTTGTATAATTTTTTTACGTTAGAGGCTCCGGTCACAAACAACAGTCTACATCAGGGACGGGCCTTAATTGAAATATATTGAAGTTCATGAAAAAGGAAAAGGAAGAGACAAGGAGGGGAAAGTATTTGCATATTCTACAGGTGGTTTGAAACCTGCCTTGTAAAATGTGCCAGGTCATAGTTACTGAGAAAGACATGAGGAAAAGAAACAGTTATCAAAACGGCCCACCTTTGAGCTGCCAACGGGCACTTGGTAATCATGTGACGCAGCAGCTTGCCGAGTATTGCGTGGTCTGGCTAGAGGTGGGGAAACACTATCAGCCCGTTCTCCGGAGCAAAAACCAAGGTGATATCTATAGAAGAGGGAAAGTTAACCAACATTGCGGCGCAGGTTTTCAAGTTAGCCTGGGAGAGTTTGTATGTCGGACCACTTTGGACTCAACTCTGTCAATTAAGAATGCAGAGCTAGAACCAACCCAAAGGTGAGAGCAGTGCTCCATACAGAGATGGATCAATCTTTTGTATAAACGGAGCAACTGTTCGAAAGATAAGAAATTTCACTAACTAAACAGGACTCCCACTTTCTTAGAGGCAGACTTATCTATACCTGTAATGTTGGGTTTCCAAGAAAGAGTGGATGTAACAGTAGCACCAAGTATGTTCACTCAATCAAGAGGTGGAATTGCAGATCCGTGAAAGAACAGAGAAATATTGTGAGGACTTTATGACAGAGAGATGGATAGAGGCTGAGTCTTGGAGGCATTAAACTTAACTAGATTTCGTCTACCCCACTGACATATTCCTGTCTGAGTTTATTGAAGAAGTTACGTCGTACTGAGATGTTGGTCGAGTGAGAAAGGAGCAGATCTGAAGAATGTGGAGGAATGCAATGTTGAGTCATTAGCTGATGAGTGCATTTGGTTATTTGTTAAAAGAAAAAAGAAAACCGTTGATGAGAAAAAGTGTAGGAGACAGTAAAGAACCTTGAGGGACACTTCTGTTGATAGAGAAATGGGGAAAAGGCTGATCCGTCAACAACCACAGATAGATCAGCCATAGATGAAGCTGGATATGAGAGGGGCAAAATGAGGGAGGGAAGTCAAAAGAGGGAAGCCTGTAGATGAGATCCTGATGCCACACTCCGTCAAAAGCCTTAGATATGTCAAGGGCAACTACTCATGACTTCCCAAAATCTTTCAGGGATGATGACCAGACATTAGTAAGGTAGGAAAGAATATCACCAGTAGATCTCGCCTTACGGAAGCCATACTGGTGATCAGAGAGATGACTTCGAGTTTCAAGTTGTCTAACGATACGGTGGTTGAGGAGGGATTCAAAGACTTTGGGAATGGTAGATATTAGAGCAATAGGAGGATAGTTAATGGTCAGAATGCTCTTAGTGATGGGATGTATCAATGCTTGCTTCCAAGAAGAAGGGAAAGTTCTGGTTTTTAAATAGAAACGGAACAGACGAGCAAGCACAGGTGCAAGTTCAGAGGCACCCTGTTTCAGTACACGGGATGGATACCATCGGGACCACAAGCCTTGATTGTTTGCACAAAAAGAAGCGCTTTTCGGACAGTCCAAAAAAACATTACGGGAAGAGACATAGGATTGGTAAGAGGAGCATCAGGGGGTGAAGGAATGTTAGTCATATAAGGTGGAGTTAGAGGAGAAACGGGAACCAAGGAGAGTTGTTTTGTCTACCGGAGAGACAGCTACAGTACCGTCAGAGAGGGAAAGTGAAGGAAAGGTAGAAGTTGTAAGAGATGCCCTTAGCTAAAACCCAATAAGACCTATCAGTGGATGATGAGGAGAGGTTTTCCCACTTCCTTTGAATAAAGAAACGCTTTGCCTTATGGATAACGAGCTTGTGATGTCCAAGATGTTGTGCGTTGATCAGCTTCTGGTCATGAATCACCTTTACACGGTGTGTGAAAGAAGAAAGCTAAGGTGTAATGACTGTCCAAGTAGGCAAGGAAAATAGAAAGGAGGGAGAATGAAATGGTAAATTTTGCAATACCACGTAGTGACCTTGAATACATCTTAGTAAGGGTACCGGTAGCGACTTGTTGGAACAGATAGGAGAAAGTAAGTGTTTGGGTTTAGTACTATGCAAACGTGGGAACTAGTGTGAGGAATAGGGGTAAGAGTTTTCTAAGGGAGGAATGTGACGGAGAGACAGCCACAATCTGCCAACCTTGATCTACAGGTGAATAACAAGGTTGTGTAATAGAAACATTTATATGATCCAGGTTGGTGAAGTAGGCTGTTTGAAGGGCGTTTGTGATGTGATAACTAGATGTAAATATTGGTGAAATATAGAGATGTGGGATGTTGGAGAGATGGGGACATGAGTGAGGTGTTATTATGGGGTTAGGATATTATTGTAGTGGAAGAGGAGCGTCATCAGTTGATAGGAAAAATATGAAAAAGTGAAGTAGAAGGAAACTGAGTGAGGGGAAGGTATATGGTATCCTGGAAGAGAAAAGTAGGAGGACTCGGGAAGGTGTCAAAGTGGAAGGAGCCTGTTAGGCTGGACAACCTGGATATCTTTTTACTATAGGTACGAGAAACGAAAAGAGTTCCCAGGGGCAAAAGACGCATCAGATATACATGAACTAAACTTTGTGATTAGCCTTTTTCATACACTTACATGTATATAATGACTAGGTTAACTGAAAAAATATAGTGATTTATTGTGCATTTTGTGTCCAGTTTTGGGAGGTGATAAGCGACGAGCATGGCATTGATCCAGTGGGCCAGTTCGTTAACGACGATGAGACGAGCAGCATGCAACTTGAGAGGATCAATGTCTACTACAATGAAGCCTCAGGTATGCTATCTCCAACTTCTGTACAGTGAATGGATGTTTGTCTTTTCTGAACTGAAAATTCAGAAGCTGCACTGTTTGTTTCTTGAATTGTTAATACAAGTCCCACTCTTTATCGTAAGCATGTTCATGTTAAGATTTTTCTTTTAATGAAGTCTGGATTTGCGCAACTGCTGCTTCGCTAAGTTTCTAATCATTATCATAACCTTCATTATGATAATAGTAATAATGATAGTAATAATGATAATGATAATAAAGTAATTATAATGATAATGATAATTATTATTATTATCATTATTATTATTATTCAATCACCTGACAGGAAACACTTTAAACAACATACACTGTCATAAGTTCCATACTATCTTATTTATATTTATTTTGCTTTGTCGCTGTCTCCCGCGTTAGTGAGGTAGCGCAAGGAAACAGACGAAAGAATGGCCCAACCCACCCACATACACATGTATATACATACACGTCCACACACGCAAATATACATGCCTATAGCTCTCAACGTATAGATGTATATACACACACAGACACAAACATATATACACGTGTACATAATTCATACTGCCTGTCTTTATTCATTCCCATCGCCATCTCGCCACACATGTAATAACAACCCCTTCCCCCCTCATGTGTGCTAGGTAGTGCTAGGAAAAGACAACAAAGGCCCCATTCGTTCACACTCAGTCTCTAGCTGTCATGTCATAATGCACCGAAACCACAGCTCCCTTTCCACATCCAGGCCCCACAGAACTTTCCATGGTTTACCCCAGACGCTTCACATGCCTTGGTTCAATCCATTGACAGCACGTCAACCCCGGTATACCACATCGTTCCAATTCACCCTATTCCTTGCACGCCTTTCACCCTCCTGCATGTTCAGGCCCCGATCACTCAAAATCTTTTTCACCCCACCTTTCCACCTCCAATTTGGTCTCCCACTTCTCCTCGTTCCCTCCACCTCTGACACATGTATCCTCTTAGTCAATCTTTCCTCACTCATTCTCTCCATGTGATCGAACCATTTCAAAACACCCTCCTCTGCTCTCTCAACCACACTCTTTTTATTACCACACATCTCTCTTACTCTATTATTACTTACTCGATCAAACCACCTCACACCACATATTGTCCTCAAACATCTCATTTCCAGCACATCCACCCTCCTGCGCACAACTCTATCCATAGCCCACGCCTCGCAACCATACAACATTGTTGGAACCACTATTCCTTCAAACATACCCATTTTTGCTTTCCGAGATAATGTTCTCGACTTCCACACACTCTTCAAGGCCCCCAGAACTTTCGCCCCCTCCCCCACCCTATGATTCACTTCCGCTTCCATGGTTCCATCCGCTGCCAAATCCACTCCCAGATATCTGAAACATTTCACTTCCTCCAGTTTTTCTTCACTCAAACTTACCTCCCAATTGACTTGACCCTCAACCCTACTGTATCTAATAACCTTGCTCTTATTCACATTTACTCTCAACTTTCTTCTCTCACACACTTTACCAAACTCAGTCATCAGCTTCTGCAGTTTCTCACATGAATCAGCCACCAGCGCTGTATCATCAGCGAACAACAACTGACTCACTTCCCACGCTCTCTCATCCAAAACAGACTGCATACTTGCCCCTCTTTCCAAAACTCTTGCATTCACCTCCTTAACAACCGTATCCATAAACAAAGTAAACAACCATGGAGACATCACACACCCCTGCCGCAAACCTACATTCACTGAGAACCAATCACTTTCCTCTCTTCCTACACGTATACATGCATTACATCCTCGATAAAAACTTTTCACTGCTTCTAATAACTTGCCTCCCACACCATATATTCTTAATACCTTCCACAGAGCATCTCAATCAACTCTATCATATGCCTTCTCCAGATCCATAAATGCTACATACAAATCCGTTTGCTTTTCTCAGTATTTCTCACATACATTCTTCAAAGCAAACACCTGATCCACGCATCCTCTACCACTTCTGAAACCACTCTGTTCTTCCCCAATCTGATGCTCTGTACATGCCTTCACCCTCTCAATCAATACCCTCCCATGTAATTTCCCAGGAATACTCAACAAACTTATACCTCTGTAATTTGAGCACTCACCTTTGTCCCCTTTGCCTTTGTACAATGGCACTATGCAGGCATTCCGCCAATCCTCAGGCACCTCACCATGAGTCATACATACATTAAATAACCTTACCAACCAGTCAACAATTAATAAATTCCACAGCAATACCATCCAACCCCGCTGCCTTGCTGGCTTTCATCTTCCGCAAAGCTTTTACTACTTCATCTCTGTTTACCAAATCATTTTCCCTAACCCTCTCACTTTGCACACCACCTCGACCAAAACACCCTATATCTGCCACTCTATCATCAAACACATTCAACAAACCTTCAAAATACTCACTCCATCTCCTTCTCACATCACCACTACTTGTTATCATCTCCCAATTAGCCCCCTTCACTGAGGTTCCCATTTGTTCCCTTGTCTTACGCCCTTTATTTACCTCCTTCCAAAACATCTTTTTATTCTCCCTAAAATTTAATGATACTCTCTCACCCCAACTCTCATTTGCCCTTTTTTTCGCCTCTTGCACCTTTCTCTTGACCTCCTGCCTCTTTCTTTTATACATCTCCCAGTCATTTGCATTATTTCCCTGCAAAAATCGTCCAAATACCTCTCTCTTCTCTTTCACTAATTATCTTACTTCTTCATCCCACCACTCACTACCCTTTCTAATTTCCCACCTCCCACGCTTCTCATACCACAAGCATCTTTTGCATAAGCCATCACTGCTTCCCTAAGTACATCCCATTCCGCCCCCACTCCCCTTACCTCCTTTGTTCTCACCTTCCATTCTGTACTCAGTCTCTCCTTGTACTTCTTCACACAATTCTCCTTCCCAAGCTCACTTACTCTCACCACTCTCTTCACCCCAACATTCTCCCATCTTTTCTGAAAACCTCTACAAATCTTCACCTTCGCCTCCACAAGATAATGATCAGACATCCCTCCAGTTGCACCTCTCAGCACATTAACATCCAAAAGTCTCTCTTTCGCACGCCTATCAATTAACACGTAATCCAATAATGCTCTCTGGCCATCTCTCCTACTTACATACGTATATTTATGTATATCTCTCTTTTTAAACCAGGTATTCTCAATCACCAGTTCTTTTTCAGCACATAAATCTACAAGCTCTTCACCATTTCCATGTACAACAGTGAACACCCCATGTATACCAAGTATTCCCTCAACTGCCACATTACTAACCTTTGCATTCAAATCACCCATCACTATAACCCGGTCTCGTGCATCAAAACTACTAACACATTCATTCAGCTGCTCCCAAAACACTTGCCTCTCATGATCTTCCTTCTCATGCCCAGGTGCATATGCACCAATAATCACCCATCTCTCTCCATCAACTTTCAGTTTTACCCATATCAATCTAGAGTTTACTTTCTTACACTCTATCACATACTCCCACCACTCCTGTTTCAGGAGTAGTGCTACTCCTTCCCTTGCTCTTGTCCTCTCACTAACCCCTGACTTTACTCCCCAGACATTCCCAAACCACTCTTCCCCTTTACCCTTAAGCTTCGTTTCACTCAGAGCCAAAACATCCAGGTTCCTTTCAAACATACTACCTATCTCTCCTTTTTTCTCTTCTTGGTTACATCCACACACACTTAGACACCCCAATCTGAGCCTTCGAGGAGGATGAGCACTCCCCGCGTGACTCCTTCTTCTGTTTCCCCTTTTAGAAAGTTAAAATACAAGGAGGGGAGGGTTTCTAGCCCCCCGCTCCCGTCCCCTTAAGTCGCCTTCTACGACACAGGAGGAATGCGTGAGAAGTATTCTTTCTCCCCTATTCCCAGGGATAAGTTCCATACTATGTGTAGAATAAGTATGCCATTCCAGGCATGTTTACTACTAAGTATTAAAGGTCACGAGAAAGACTTCTTTTGTTAACATTACTGAACCATATTTCAGCTACTGTTATGGAAATTTTGCACAGTTTCCATGCTGCACTCTGTGCTTATTGTCATATATGGAATATGATTCTCTTTCTTCTGATTTTTTCAAGTTAGAGGTTCCAGTCACGGACAAAAGTCCTTATAGGAAATATAGAGAGTTTGATGAAAGGAAAAAAGAAGAGAAGGGAAACATTTTACGAATTCTGGAGGAAGTGAAAAATCTGTCCTTTAAAATGTGCCAGGTCATAGTTATTGGGATAATGATTATGGCCATACTTCAGCTAATGTTCAAGAAGGTGTCGTCTCATAAGTCTTGTCTCACACACCCCAAATAATGCCAGTAACAAATTTTAGACGACAGATTTTAGCTTTATAGAAGTCAAAGGTTAGCCAATAATTTTCTTGCAGTAATTGATTTTTCAACTAATGTTGATAAAACCCTTTAAGGAGATGCTTTTTAACAAGCCCCATGCCATGAAGATGGTAAGGGATAGTGAACATGGTGAATGGCATACAAAGATATACAAACAGGACCAGACCATTAGGTCTATTCAAGGCTGTTTATGGTAGTGGAAGAGATCAGAAGCTTAAGAGGTCACTGAGGTGAGAGTAGAGAGGCAAAGAGATGACGTAAAGAGAAAAACCTGTAACCATCACATATAACTAAGGAGGCTTAACTATTGTCAGTTGTGGACTTAGTATGAAGACTTATGTAGTTTATTTTTAGAGGCATCTATGGTACTGCTCTCCACTACGCTAACTGGTAAATAATTCCGTATTTTAGCAATCATGCTGAACATGCATCTCTCGCACAAACCAGCACTGCTTCCTTAAACACCTCCCATTCCTCACCCACTCCCCTCGCTTCATTTACTCCCACCTTTTGGCATTCCACTCTAAATCTCTCCTAGCATCTCTTCACACAATTTTTTTTTTTTGCAAAGCACATTTACTCTCACCACTCTCTTCCCACCGGAACTATTTTCTTCTTTTTCAAAAACCTCTACAAATCTTCACCTTGCCTTCACAAGATGGTGATCAGACATTCCACTGGATGCCCCTCTTAGCACATTCACATCCAAAAATCACTCTTTTACATGCTCATCAATAAATGTGTTATCCAATAATGCCTGTTCACCATCTCTCCTACTCACATACGTGCGCTTGCAAGAGGTCACACTGGTGCGCGTGATCTAGTATTTGCTGACAACCACGAGGAGAATGAACACCGATAAGTTCCCAAATGCACTTCCGTGCAATGATCACATCGTCAGGGGAGATACAAGAACGAGAGAGAAGAAGTAGAACAGTCAGTTGATATAAAAGGAAGAGACGAAGCTGATACGCCAATGGTAAACAAGCGTTACCGGATGGATGGTGTTCGGGTCTAGCATCATGCCTGTCAGAAAGTTTTATTATGTGGACAGGAAAGGGAACTGTTTAAAATTTTTGCTTACGACAGAGCTATTCAGTTTGTATAGACCTTCACAGATCTTAATATTACAAATCTTTGTGTATTTAAAAGAAGATTCATTGATATTTTTCTTGGTAAAGGAACAACAGTTGATAACCGAACTAGCGTTACTCCAGTCAGTACAGTGGTCATAACTCTTAACGTGATTAAACGCAGTATTTAAGTTTTGTCCTGTTCTTACACTATATGTGTGTTGCTTAAGTCCAACATAAAGATCCTTACCAGAATGCCCTATATGAAACATATTACAGCTTTTAAAAGGAATTCTATAGACACATCCAGCAGAATTTTCTGGCGAGTTTTTTTTTTTTTATAAAGGTCTATACAAACTAGATAGCTTTGTCGTAGGCAAAATTTGTAAACACTTCCCCTTTCCTGTCCACATGATGATAAAATTCTATGACTGGTATGATGCCAAACCCGAACACCAACAGTCCAAACGCCACTGTCCAGTGATGCTTGTTTACCAGTGGTGTCTTAGCTACGTATCTTTCTTGACTGTTCTATGTCTTCTATCTCATTTTTGTATCTCTCCTGACAATGTGATCATTACACGAAAGTGCACTTGGGAACTTATCGTGATTCATTTTCCTTGTGGTTATCAGCAAATACGTATACTTCTGTATATCCCTCTTTTTTAAACCATGTATTCCCAGTCACCTTTCCTTTTTCAGCACACATCTCCACAAATTGTTCACTATTCCATTCATGATAATGAATATCTCATGCCCCCTGCTTCCCAGACACCCTCAACTACCACGTGACTCCCCTTTGCATTCGAATCACCCATGACTGATACCCAGGTTCTTACGTCAGAACTGCTGACACACTCACTCAGCTGCTCCCAAAACACTTGCCTCTCATGATCTTTCTTCTCATGGCCAGGTGCATAAGCACTAATAATCACCCATCTCTCACCATCCACTTTCAGTTTTACCCACATCAATCTAGAATTTACTTCCTTACACTCTATGGCACACTCCCACAATTCAAAAGTAGTGCTACTCCTTCCTAAGCTCTTGTCCTCTCGCTATCCCCTAACTTTAAAGACATTTCCACACCATTCTTCTCCTCACCCACGGGATTTGTTTCACTCAGAGCCAAAACATCCAGGTTTCTTTCCTAAAACATACAACCTATCTCTCCTCTCTCTTCATCTTGGCTACATCCACACACATTTAGACAACACAGCCTGAGCCTTCAAGGAGGATGAGCACTCTTTGCTTGGCCCCTTCTAGTGCTCTTTCGCTTAGAAATTTAAATACAAGAAGAGGGGAGGCTCCAGCCTCATATTATTTTTTTTTTTACCAAATGATTGCCGTTTCCTGACCTAGTGAAGTAGCGCCAGGAACAGAAGGAAAAAATGCAGCATCCTTTTACATCCACTCTCTAACTGTCACGTGCTTGCGTCTAAATCACAGTTATCCTCAACAATGCCCCACAGACCTTTCCATAGTTTATCTGGGATGCTTCACATACCCTGATTCAGTTCACTCACAGCACACCCCTATATATGACATCAATCCTATTAAAGTGTGTAATAAGGCCAACAGGATTTTAGGGTTCATTAACAGAACTGTTAGCAATATAACTCCTAGAGTATTATTGCAACCTTTATCGTGCGTTGAGACCACATTTGGATTATGTGGTACAATTTTTGGCTCCGTACTATGCAGGTGATAAAGATTATTTAGAGTACAAAGGCAAATGACAAAAATGATCCCAGGAATTAGAAACCTCACTTATAAAGAAAGGTTAAAAAGACTGAATTTACTCTCACTTAAGAGTAGGAGGGCTAGGGGGGATATGATTGAAATTTTTTAATAGGTAAAGAGCATTAATGAATGTAACATCAATAAAGTTCAGAGAAGAGCACCACCGGATAGGACAAGAAGTAATTCATTTATATTAGAAAAAAAAATAGATTCAGGTTGGATGTGGTTAGATATTGGTTCAGAAATAGGATAGTAGATTTATGGAACAAGCTGCCAAGAACAATAGTGGAAGCTAGGTCTTTAGGTAGCTTTAAACAAAGCTTCAATGTGTTTACGGGTTCAGGCGGTTGGTTGGTTGGTGGACGGACTCGGGACCTGCTTAGCATGGGCCAACAGGGCTCTTGCAATATCCTCTTTTCTTATGTTCACAATTCTAGCCCGAGTACAGCTTTCATCCTCCTGCATGTTCAGGCCCTTGTCGCTCAGTCTTTTTCACTCCATCCTTCCGTATACAATTTGGTCTCCCGCTTCTTGTTTCCTCCACTTCAGACATGCATATTCTTTTTGTCAGCGTTTCCTCACTCATCTCTCCATGTGTCCAAACCATTTTAACACACTCTTCTGCTCTCTCAACCACACTCTTTATATTACCACACATCTCTCTTACCATTTCATTACTTAATCAAACAACCTCACACCACATATTGTCCTCAAACATTTCATTTCCAACACACCCATCCTCCTCCACAGTCTTCTCAACAGCCCTTGCCTCGCATCCACATAATTGTGTTCTGACCACTATAACTTCAATTATACCCATTTTAACCCTCCCTGATAACGATCTCTCTTTCCACATATTCTTCAGTGCTCCCATAATCTTAGCCCCCCTTCCCATCGTATGATTTACTTTTCCTTCCATGATTCCAATCACTGCCATTTCCACTTCCTAGTCTCTGAAACAATTCAGTTCCTCTAATTTTTCTTCATTCAAACTCACACACCAACTAACCTTATCCTTAACTCTGCTAAATCTACTAACCTTTCTTTTATACACTTTTACTCTCAACTTCCTCCTTCCATGCACCCTTTCAAATTAAGTCGCCAACTTCTGCAGTTTTTCACTCGAATCAGCCACCAGTGCTGTATCATCTGCAAACAACTAACTCGCTTCGTAAGCCATCTCATCCCCGACAGACTGTAATCACAAGGGGACTAAGTGAGGATATTTTCCTATAAGGCTCAGTCATCTGTCTTGATGCTAACTTGCTAATGTGGAAAATGGCGAAAATGTATGAAAAAAGAAGAGAACGTTATCTTAGAGAGCAAAAATGGTATGTTTGAAGGAATAGAAGTTCCAACAATACTATATGGTTGCGAGGCGTGGACTATAGATAGATATTGTTGTACGGAGGAGGGTGGATGTGTTGGAAATGAAATGTTTGAGGACTATGTGGTGTGAAGTGGTTTGATCGATTAAGTAATGAAAGAGTAAGAGAGATGTGTGGAAAAAAAAAAAGAGTGTGGTTGAGAGAGCAGAAGAGGGTGTGTTGAAATGGTTTGGAGATATGAAGAGAAAGAGTGAAGAAAGACTGACAAAGAGGATTTATGTGTCAGAGGTGGAGGGAACGAGGAGAAGCGAGAGACCAAATTGGAGGTGGAAGGATGGAGTGAAAAAGATTTTCAGTGATCGGGGCCTGAATATACAGGAGGGTAAGAGAAATGCAAAGAACAGAGTGAATTGGAATAGTGGTATACCAAGGTCGACGTGCAGTCAATGGATCGAACGAGGGCATGTGAAGTGCTGTGGTAAAAGTGTGTGGTAAACCATGGAAAGGTCTGTGTGGCCAGGATGTGGATAGGGAGATGTGGTTTCGGTGCATTACACATTACACCTGAGTGTGAATGAATGAAGCCTATTTTGTCTGTTTTCCTGGCGCTACCTCGCTGAAGCAGGGAGTAGCGATGCTGTTTCCTGTGGGGCAGGATAGTGCCAGGAATCGATGAACGCAAGTATGAATATGTTCATGTGTATATATGTATATGTCTATTTATGTGTATATATAAGAATGAAGAGTTTTGGAAAGAGGGGCAAGTATGAAGTCTGTTGTGGATGAGAGAGCTTGGGAAGTGAGTCAGTTGTTGTTCGCTGATGATAAAGCGCTGGTGGCTGATTCATGTGAGAAACTGCAGAAGCTGGTGACTGAGTTTGGTAAAGTGTGTGAAAGAAGAAAGTTAAGAGTAAATGTGAATAAGAGCAAGGTTATTAGGTACAGTAGGGTTGAGGGTCAAGTCAATTGGGAGGTAAGTTTGAATGGAGAAAAACTGGAGGAAGTAAAGTGTTTTAGATATCTGGGAGTGGATCTGGCAGCGGATGGAACCATGGAAGCGGAAGTGAATCATAGGGTGGGGGAGGGAGCGTAAATCCTGGGAGCCTTGAAGAATGTTTGGAAGTCGAGAACATTATCTCGGAAAGCAAAAATGGGTATGTTTGAAGGAATATTAGTTCCAACAATGTTGTATGGTTGCGAGGCGTGGGCTATGGATAGAGTTGTGCGCAGGAGGGTGGATGTGCTGGAAATGAGATGTTTTAGGACAATGTGTGGTGTGAGGTGGTTTGATCGAGTGAGTAACGTAAGGGTAAGAGAGATGTGTGGAAATAAAAAGAGCGTGGTTGAGAGAGCAGAAGAGGGTGTTTTGAAATGGTTTGGGCACATGGAGAGAATGAGTGAGGAAAGATTGACCAAGAGGATATATGTGTCGGAGGTGGAGGGAACGAGAAGTGGGAGGCCAAATTGGAGGTGGAAAGATGGAGTGAAAAAGATTTTGTGTGATCGGGGCCTGAACATGCAGGAGGGTGAAAGGAGGGCAAGGAATAGAATGAATTGGATCGATGCGGTATACTGGGGTTGACGTGCTGTCAGTGGATTGAATCAGGGCATGTGAAGCGTCTGGGGTAAACCATGGAAAGCTGTGTAGGTATGTATATTTGCGTGTGTGGACGTGTATGTATATACATGTGTATGGGGGTGGGTTGGGCCATTTCTTTCGTCTGTTTCCTTGCGCTACCTCGCAAACGCGGGAGACAGCGACAAAGCAAAAAAAAAAGAAAAAAAAATAAGAATGTATATGTGTATATGTTGATATGTATGTGTACTACACATGCGTGTATGGGAGTGTATGAGTGTATATATTATTTATGATTTATTTATTACAATTTGTCGGTGTCTCCCGCGTTAGCGAGGTAGCCCAAGGAAACAGACGAAAGAATGACACAACCCACCCACATACACATGTATATACATACACGTCCACATACGCACATACCTATACATCTCAACGTATACATATATATATACACGTACAAACTTATACATATATACACATGTACATAATTCATACTGTCTACCCTTATTCATCCCCGTCGCCACCCCACCACACATGAAATAACAACCTCCTCCCCCCGCATGTGCGCGAGGTAGCGCTAGGAAAAGATAACAAAGGCAACATTCGTTCACACTCAGTCTCTAGCTGTCATGTATAATGCACAGAAACCACAGCTTCCTTTCCACATCCAGGCCCCACAGAACTTTCCGTGGTTTACCCCAGACGCTTCACATGCCCTGGTTCAGTCCATTGACAGCACGTCGACATCGGTATACCACATTGTTCCAATTCACTCTATTCTTTGCACGCCTTTCACCCTCCTGCATATTCAGGCCCCGATCACTCAATATCTTTTTCACTCCATCTTTCCACCTCCAATTTGGTCTCCCACTTCTCCTCGTTCCCTCCACTTCTGACACATATATCCTCTTTGTCAATCTTTCTTCACTCATTCTCTCCATGTGACCAAATCATTTCAAAACACCCTCTTCTGCTCTCTCACCCACACTATTTTTATGACCACACATCTCTCTTACCCTTTCATTACTTACTCGATCAAACCACCTCACACCACATATCGTCGTCAAACATCTCATTTCTAGCACATCCACCCTCCTCCGCACAACTCTATCTATAGCCCGCGCCTCGCAACCATATACAATTGTTAGAACCACTATTCCTTCAAACATACCCATTTTTTCCCTCAAGATAACATTCTCGACTTCCACGCATTTTTCAACGCTCCCAGAACTTTCGCCCCCTCCCCCATCCTATGATTCACTTCCGCTTCCATGGTTCCGTCCGCTGGCAAATCCACTCCCAGATATGTAAAACACTTCACTTCCTCCAGTTTTTCTCCATTTAAACGTACCTCCCAATTGACTTGTCCCTCAACCCTATTGTACCTAATAACCTTGCTCTTATTCACATTTACTCTTAACTTTCTTCTTTCACACACTTTACCAAACTCAGTCACCAGCTTCTGCAGTTTCTCACACGAATCAGCCACTATCGCAGTATCATCATCGAACAACAACTGACTCACTTCCCAAGCTCTCTCATCCACAACAGACTTCATACTTGCCCCTCTTTCCAAAACTCTTGCATTCACCTCCCTAGCAACCCCATCCATAAACAAATTAAACAACCATGGAGACATCATGCACCCCTGCCGCAAACCTACATTCACTGAGAACCAATCACTTTCCTCTCTTCCTACATGTACATATGCCTTACATCCTCGATAAAAACTTTTCACTGCCTCTGACAACTTGCCTCCCACACCATATATTCTTAATACCTTCGACAGAGCATCTCTATCAACTCTATCATATGCCTTCTCCAGATCCATAAATGCTACATACAAATCCATTTGCTTTTCTAAGTTTTTCTCACATACATTCTTCAAAGCAAACACCTGATCCACACATCCTCTACCACTTCTGAAACCACACTGCGCTTCCCCAATCTGATGCTCTGTGCATGCCTTCACTCTCTCAATCAATATCCTCGCATGTAATTTCGCAGGAATACTCTGCAAAACTTATACTTCTGTAATTTGAGCACTCACTTTTATCCCCTTTGCCTTTGTACAATGGCACTATGCAAGCATTCCGCCAATCATCAGGCACCTCACCATGAGTCATACATACATTGAATAACCTTACCAACCAGTCAACAATACAATCATTCCCTTTTTGATAAATTCCACTGCAAGACCATCCAAACCCGCTGCCTTGCCAGCTTTCATCCTACCTTCAACTACCTCTTCTCTGTTTACCAAATCATTCTCCCTAACCCTCTCACTTTGCACACCACCTCGACCAAAACACCCTATATCTGCCACTCTATCATCAAACACATTCAACAAACCTTCAAAATACTCACTCTATCTCCTTTTCACATCACCACTACTTGTTATCACCTCCCCATTAGCCCCCTTCACTGATGTTCCTATTTGTTCCCTTGTCTTACGCACTTTATTTACCTCCTTCCAAAACATCTTTTTATTCTTCCTAAAATTTAATGTTACTCTCTCACCCCAACTCTCATTTACCCTCTTTTTCACCTCCTGCACCTTTCTCTTGACCTCCTGCCTCTTTCTTTTATACATCTCTTAGTCAATTGCATTATTTCCCTGCAAAAATCGTCCAAATTCCTCTCTCTCCTCTTTAACTAATAATCTTACTTCTTCATCCCACCACTCACTACCTTTTCTAATCAACCAACCCCCCACGCTTCTCATGCCACAAGCATCTTTTGCGCAAGCCATCACTGCTTCCCTAAATACATCCCATTCCTCCCCCACTCCCCTTACCTCCTTTGTTCTCACCTTTTTCCATCGTGTACTCAGTCTCTCCTGGTACTTCCTCACACAAGTCTCCTTCTCAAGCTCACTTACTCTCACCACTCTCTTCACCCCAACATTCTCTTTTCTTTTCTGAAAACCCCACAAATCTTAACCCTCGCCTCCACAAGATAATGATCAGACATCCCTCCAGTTGCACCTCTCAGCACATTAACATCCAAAAGTCTCTCTTTCGTGCGTCTATCAATTAACACGTAATCCAATAACGCTCTCTGGCCATCTCTCCTACTTACATACGTATACTTATGTATATTTCGCTTTTTAAACCAGGTATTCCCAATCACCAGTCCTTTTTCAGCACATAAATCTACAAGCTCTTCACCATTTCCATTTACAACACTGAACACTCCATGTATACCAATTACTCCCTCAACTGCCACATTACTCACCTTTGCATTCAAATCACCCATCACTATAGCCCGGTCTTGTGCATCAAAACCACTAACACACTCATTCAGCTGCTCCCAAAACACTTGCCTCTCATGATCTTTCTTCTCATGCCCAGGTGCATATGCACCAATAATCACCCATCTCTCTCCATCAACTTTCAGTTTTACCCATATCAATCTAGAATTTACTTTCTTACACTCTATCACATACTCCCACAACTCCTGATTCAGGAGTAGTGCTACTCCTTCCCTTGCTCTTGTCCTCTCACTAACCCCTGACTTTACCCCCAAGACATTCCCAAACCACTCTTCCCCTTTACCCTTAAGCTTCGTTTCACTCAGAGCCAAAACATCCAGGTTCCTTTCCTGAAACATACTATCTATCTCTCCATTTTTCTCATCTTGGTTACATCCACACATTTAGACACCCCAATCTGAGATTCGAAGAGGATGAGCACTCCCCGCGTGATTCCTTCATCTGATTCCCCTTTTAGAAAGTTGAAATACAGGGAGGGGAGGGTTTCTGCCCCCCCCGCTCCCGTCCCCTTCAGTCGCCTTCTACGACACGTGAGGAATGCGTCGGAAGTATTCTTTCTCCCTTATCCCCAGGCATATATATATATATATATATATATATATATATATATATATATATATATATATATATATATATATATATATATATATATATTTTTTTATATACTTTGTCGCTGTCTCCCGCGTTTGCGAGGTAGCGCAAGGAAACAGACGAAAGAAATGGCCCAACCCCCCCCATACACATGTATATACATACGTCAACACACGCAAATATACATACCTACACAGCTTTCCATGGTTTACCCCAGACGCTTCACATGCCTTGATTCAATCCACTGACAGCACGTCAGCCCCGGTATACCACATCGATCCAATTCACTCTATTCCTTGCCCTCCTTTCACCCTCCTGCATGTTCAGGCCCCGATCACACAAAATCTTTTTCACTCCATCTTTCCACCTCCAATTTGGTCTCCCTCTTCTCATCGTTCCCTCCACCTCCGACACATATATCCTCTTGGTCAATCTTTCCTCACTCATCCTCTCCATGTGCCCAAACCACTTCAAAACACCCTCTTCTGCTCTCTCAACCACGCTCTTTTTATTTCCACACATCTCTCTTACCCTTACGTTACTCACTCGATCAAACCACCTCACACCACACATTGTCCTCAAACATCTCATTTCCAGCACATCCATCCTCCTGCGCACAACTCTATCCATAGCCCATGCCTCGCAACCATACAACATTGTTGGAACCACTATTCCTTCAAACATACCCATTTTTGCTTTCCGAGATAATGTTCTCGACTTCCACACATTCTTCAAGGCCCCCAGAATTTTCGCCCCCTCCCCACCCTATGATCCACTTCCGCTTCCATGGTTCCATCCGCTGCCAGATCCACTCCCAGATATCTAAAACACTTCACTTCCTCCAGTTTTTCTCCATTCAAACTCACCTCCCAATTGACTTAACCCTCAACCCTACTGTACCTAATAACCTTGCTCTTATTCACATTTACTCTTAACTTTCTTCTTCCACACACTTTACCAAACTCAGTCACCAGCTTCTGCAGTTTCTCACATGAATCAGCCACCAGCGCTGTGTCATCAGCGAACAGCAACTGACTCACTTCCCAAGCTCTCTCATCCCCAACAGACTTCATACTTGCCCCTCTTTCCAAAACTCTTGCATTTACCTCCCTAACAACCCCATCCATAAACAAATTAAACAACCATGGACATCACACACCCCTGCCGCAAACCTACATTCACTGAGAACCAATCACTTTCCTCTCTTCCTACACGTACACATGCCTTACATCCTCGATAAAAACTTTTCACTGCTTCTAACAACTTTCCTCCCACACCATATATTCTTAATACCTTCCACAGAGCATCTCTATCAACTCTATCATATGCCTTCTCCAGATCCATAAATGCTACATACAAATCCATTTGCTTTTCTAAGTATTTCTCACATACATTCTTCAAAGCAAACACCTGATCCACACATCCTCTACCACTTCTGAAACCACACTGCTCTTCCCCAATCTGATGCTCTGTACATGCCTTCACCCTCTCAATCAATACCCTCCCATATAATTTACCAGGAACACTCAACAAACTTATACCTCTGTAATTTGAGCACTCACTCTTATCCCCTTTGCCTTTGTACAATGGCACTATGCACGCATTCCGCCAATCCTCAGGCACCTCACCATGAGTCATACATACATTAAATAACCTTACCAACCAGTCAACAATACAGTCACCCCCTTTTTTAATAAATTCCACTGCAATACCATCCAAACCTGCTGCCTTGCCGGCTTTCATCTTCCGCAAAGCTTTCACTACCTCTTCTCTGTTTACCAAATCATTTTCCCTATATATATATATACCTATGGATCATTAAATTTTAGGGAGAATAAAAAGATGTTCTGGAAGGAGGTAAATAAAGTGCGTAAGACAAGGGAGCAAATGGGAACTTCAGTGAAGGGCGCTAATGGGGAGGTGATAACAAGTAGTGGTGATGTGAGAAGGAGATGGAGTGAGTATTTTGAAGGTTTGTTGAATGTGTTTGATGATAGAGTGGCAGATATAAGGTGTTTTGGTCGAGGTGGTGTGCAAAGTGAGAGGGTTAGGGAAAATGATTTGGTAAACAGAGAAGAGGTAGTAAAAGCTTTGCGGAAGATGAAAGCCGGTAAGGCAGCAGGTTTGGATGGTATTGCAGTGGAATTTATTAAAAAAAGGGGGTGACTGTATTGTTGACTGGTTGGTAAGGTTATTTAATGTATGTATGACTCATGGTGAGGTGCCTGAGGATTGGCGCAATGCTTGCATAGTGCCATTGTACAAAGGCAAAGGGGATAAGAGTGAGTGCTCAAATTACAGAGGTATAAGTTTGTTGAGTATTCCTGGTAAATTATATGGGAGGGTATTGATTGAGAAGGTGAAGGCATGTACAGAGCATCAGATTGGGGAAGAGCAGTGTGGTTTCAGAAGTGGTAGAGGATGTGTGGATCAGGTGTTTGCTTTGAAGAATGTATTTGAGAAATACTTAGAAAAGCAAATGGATTTGTATGTAGCATTTATGGATCTGGAGAAGGCATATGATAGAGTTGATAGAGATGCTCTGTGGAAGGTATTAAGAATATATTGTGTGGGAGGCAAGTTGTTAGAAGCAGTGAATAGTTTTTATCGAGGATGTAAGGCATGTGTACGTGTAGGAAGAGAGGAAAGTGATTGGTTCTTAGTGAATGTAGGTTTGCAGCAGGGGTGTGTGATGTCTCCATGGTTGTTTAATTTATTTATGGATGGGGTTGTTAGGGAGGTTAATGCAAGAGTTTTGGAAAGAGGGGCAAGTATGAAGTCTGTTGGGGATGAGAGAGCTTGGGAAGTGAGTCAGTTGTTGTTCGCTGATGATACAGCGCTGGTGGCTGATTCATGTGAGAAACTGCAGAAGCTGGTGACTGAGTTTGGTAAAGTGTGTGAAAGAAGAAAGTTAAGAGTAAATGTGAATAAGAGCAAGGTTATTAGGTACAGTGGGGTTGAGGGTCAAGTCAATTGGGAGGTAAGTTTGAATGGAGAAAAACTGGAGGAAGTAAAGTGTTTTAGATATCTGGGAGTGGATCTGGCAGCGGATGGAACCATGGAAGCGGAAGTGAATCATAGGGTGGGGGAGGGGGCGAAAATCCTGGGAGCCTTGAAGAATGTGTGGAAGTCGAGAACATTATCTCGGAAAGCAAAAATGTGTATGTTTGAAGGAATAGTGGTTCCAACAATGTTGTATGGTTGCGAGGCGTGGGCTATGGATAGAGTTGTGCGCAGGAGGGTGGATGTGCTGGTAATGAGATGTTTGAGGACAATGTGTGGTGTGGGGTGGTTTGATCGAGTAAGTAATATAAGAGTATGAGAGATGTGTAGAAATAAAAAGAGCGTGGTTGAGAGAGCAGAAGAGTGTGTTTTGAAATGGTTTGGGCACATGGAGAGAATGAGTGAGGAAAGATTGACCAAGAGGATAGATGTGTCGGAGGTGGAGGGAACGAGGAGAAGTGGGGACCAAATTGGAGGTGGAAAGATGGACTAAAAAAGATTTTGTGTGATCGGGGCCTGAACATGCAGGAGGGTGAAAGGTGGGCAAGGAATAGAGTGAATTGGATCGATGTGGTATACCGGGGTTGACGTGCTGTCAGTGGATTGAATCAGGGCATGCGAAGCGTCTGGGGTAAACCATGGAAAGTTGTGTGGGGCCTGGATGTGGAAAGGGAGCTGTGGTTTCGAGCATTATTGCATGACAGCTAGAGAGTGAGTGTGAACGAATGGGGCCTTTGTTGTCTTTTCCTAGTGCTACCTCGCACATATGAGGGGGGGGGGGGGATGGTATTCCATGTGTGGCGAGGTGGCGGTGGGAATGAATAAAGGCAGACAGTGTGAATTGTGTGCATGGGTATATATGTATGTGTCTGTATGTGTATATATATATGTGTACATTGAGATGTATAGGTATGTATATTTGCGTGTGTGGACGTGTATGTATATACATTGTGTATGGGGGTGGGTTGGGCCATTTCTTTCGTCTGTTTCCTTGCGCTACCTCGCAGACGCGGGAGACAGCCACAAAGCAAATATATATATATATATATATTTAACTTTCTAAAATGGGAAACAGAAGAAGGAGCCACGCGGGTAGTGCTCATCCTCCTCGAAGGCTCAGACTGGGGTGTCTAAATGTGTGTGGATGTAACCAAGATGTAAAAAATGGAGAGATAGGTAGTTTGTTTCAGGAAAGGAACCTGGATGTTTTGGCTCTGAGTGAAACGAAGCTTAAGTGTAGAGGGGAAGAGTGGTTTGGGAATGTCTTGGGAGTAAAGTCAGGGGTTGGTGAGAGGACAAGAGCAAGGGAAGGAGTAGCAGTACTCCTGAAACAGAAGTTGTGGGAGTATTTGATAGAAGGTAAGAAAGTAAATTCTCGATTAATATGGGTAAAACTGAAAATTGATGGAGAGAGATGGGTGATTATTGGTGCATATGCACCTGGGCATGAGAAGAAAGATCATGAGAGGCAAGTGTTTTGGGAGCATCTGAATGAGTATGTTAGTGGTTTTGATGCACGAGACCGGGTTATAGTGTTGGGTGATTTGAATGCAAATGTGGCAGTTGAGGGAATAATTGGTATACATGGGGTGTTCAGTGTTGTAAATGGAAACGGTAAAGAGCTTGTAGATTTATGTGCTGAAAAAGGACTGGTGATTGGGAATACCTGGTTTAAAAAGCGAGATATACATAAGTATACGTATGTAAGTAGGAGAGATGGCCAAAGAGCGTTATTGGATTACGTGTTAATTGACAGGCTCGCGAAAGAAAGACTTTTGGATGTTAATGTGCTGAGAGGTGCAACTGGAGGGATGTCTGATCATTATCTTGTGGAGGCTAAGGTGAAGATTTGTATAGGTTTTCAGAAAAGAAGAGTGAATGTTGGGGTGAAGAGGGTGCTGAGAGTAAGTGAGCTTGAGAAGGAGACTTGTGTGAGGAAGTACCAGGAGAGACTGAGTACAGAATGGAAAAAGGTGAGAACAATGGAAGTAAGGGGAGTGGGGGAGGAATGGGATGTATTTAGGGAATGAGTGATGGATTGCGCAAAAGATGCTTGTGGCATGAGAAGAGTGGGAGGTGGGTTGATTAGAAAGGGTAGTGAGTGGTGGGATGAAGAAGTAAGATTATTAGTGGAAGAGAAGAGAGAGGCATTTGGACGATATTTGCCGGGAAAAAATGCAATTGAGTGGGAGATGTATAAAAGAAAGAGACAGGAGGTCAAGAGAAAGGTGCAAGAGGTGAAAAAGAGGGCAAAGGAGCGTTGGGGTGAGAGAGTATCATTAAATTTTAGGGAGAATAAGAAGATGTTCTGGAAGGAGGTAAATAAAGTGCGTAAGACAAGGGAGCAAATGGGAACTTCAGTGAAGGGCGCAAATGGGGAGGTGATAACAAGTAGTGGTGATGTGAGAAGGAGATGGAGTGAGTATTTTGAAGGTTTGTTGAATGTGTTTGATGATAGAGTGGCAGATATAGGGTGTTTTGGTCGAGGTGGTGTGCAAAGTGAGAGGGTTAGGGAAAATGATTTGGTGTACAGAGAAGAGGTAGTAAAAGCTTTGCAGAAGATGAAAGCCCTCAAGGCAGCAGGTTTGGATGGGATTGCAGTGGAATTTATTAAAAAACGGGGTGACTGTATTATTGACTGGTTGGTAAGGTTATTTAATGTATGTATGATTAATGGTGAGGTGCCTGAGGATTGGCGGAATGCGTGCATAGTGCCATTGTACAAATGCAAAGGGGATACTATATATATATATATATATATATATATATATATATATATATATATATATATATATATATATATATATATACATATATATATATATATATATATATATATATATATATATATATATATATATATATATATATATATATATATATATGTATATATATATATATATATATATATATATATATATATATATATATATACCGGGGTTAACGTGCTGTCAGTGGATTGAATCAAGGCATGTGAAGCGACTGGGGTAAACCATGGAAAGCTGTGTAGGTATGTATATTTGCGTGTGTGGACGTATGTATATACATGTGTATGGGGGGGGGGTTGGGCCATTTCTTTCGTCTGTTTCCTTGCGCTACCTCGCAAACGCGGGAGACAGCGACAAAGTATAATAAAAATAATATGAATATATATATATATATATATATATATATATATATATATATATATATATATATATATATATATATATATATATTGTTGACTGGTTGGTAAGGTTATTTAATGTATGTATTACTCATGGTGAGGTGCCTGAGGATTGGCGGAATGCGTGCATAGTGCCATTGTACAAAGGCAAAGGGGATAAGAGTGAGTGCTCAAATTACAGAGGTATAAGTTTGTTGAGTATTCCTGGTAAATTATATGGGAGGGTATTGATTGAGAGGGTGAAGGCATGTACAGAGCATCAGATTGGGGAAGAGCAGTGTGGTTTCAGAAGTGGTAGAGGATGTGTGGATCAGGTGTTTGCTTTGAAGAATGTATGTGAGAAATACTTAGAAAAGCAAATGGATTTGTATGTAGCATTTATGGATCTGGAGAAGGCATATGATAGAGTTGATAGAGATGCTCTGTGGAAGGTATTAAGAATATATGGTGTGGGAGGAAAGTTGTTAGAAGCAGTGAAAAGTTTTATCGAGGATGTAAGGCATGTGTACGTGTAGGAAGAGAGGAGAGTGATTTGTTCTCGGTGAATGTAGGTTTGTGGCAGGGGTGTGTGATGTCTCCATGGTTGTTTAATTTGTTTATGGATGGGGTTGTTAGGGAGGTAAATGCAAGAGTTTTGGAAAGAGGGGCAAGTATGAAGTCTGTTGGGGATGAGAGAGCTTGGGAAGTGAGTCAGTTGTTGTTCGCTGATGATACAGCGCTGGTGGCTGATTCATGTGAGAAACTGCAGAAGCTGGTGACTGAGTTTGGTAAAGTGTGTGGAAGAAGAAAGTTAAGAGTAAATGTGAATAAGAGCAAGGTTATTAGGTACAGTAGGGTTGAGGGTCAAGTCAATTGGGAGGTGAGTTTGAATGGAGAAAAACTGGAGGAAGTGAAGTGTTTTAGATATCTGGGAGTGGATCTGGCAGCGGATGGATCCATGGAAGCGGAAGTGGATCATAGGGTGGGGGAGGGGGCGAAAATTCTGGGGGCCTTGAAGAATGTGTGGAAGTCGAGAACATTATCTCGGAAAGCAAAAATGGGTATGTTTGAAGGAATAGTGGTTCCAACAATGTTGTATGGTTGCGAGGCGTGGGCTATGGATAGAGTTGTGCGCAGGAGGATGGATGTGCTGGAAATGAGATGTTTGAGGACAATGTGTGGTGTGAGGTGGTTTGATCGAGTGAGTAACGTAAGGGTAAGAGAAATGTGTGGAAATAAAAAGAGCGTGGTTGAGAGAGCAGAAGAGGGTGTTTTGAAGTGGTTTGGCACATGGAGAGAAAGAGTGAGGAAAGATTGACCAAGAGGATATATGTGTCGGAGGTGGAGGGAACGATGAGAAGAGGGAGACCAAATTGGAGGTGGAAAGATGGAGTGAAAAAGATTTTGTGTGATCGGGGCCTGAACATGCAGGAGGGTGAAAGGAGGGCAAGGAATAGAGTGAATTGGAACGATGTGGTATACCGGGGTTGACGTGCTGTCTGTGGATTGAATCAAGGCATGTGAAGCGTCTGGGGTAAACCATTGAAAGCTGTGTAGGTATGTATATTTGCGTGTGTGGACGTATGTATATACATGTGTATGGGGGGGGGGTGGGCCATTTCTTTCGTCTGTTTCCTTGCGCTACCTCGCAAACGCGGGAGACAGCGACAAAGTATAATAAAAAATATAATAATAAATATATATATATATATATATATATATATCTATATATATACACAGACATATATACACATATACATGATTCATACTTGCTGCCTTTATTTATTCCCGTCACCATCCTGCCACATGAAATGACAACCCCCTCCCTCCATACGTGCGCGAGGTAGCGCCAGGAAAAGACAACAAAGGCCAATTTCGTTCACACTCAGTCTCTAGCTGTCCTGTATAATGCAACGAAACCACAGCTCCCTTTCCACATCCAGGCCCCACAAAACTTACCATCGTTGTTTGTTAGGCTTCACAGAGGGATACAAAAAAGTATCAGTACCTATCAAAAGCATTCTTACTGTACATATTGTGGAAATGGCATGAATTATGTATTTGTTTTGATGAAAATATTAAAGAATATGTTTTGATGTTCAAGGTTGTTTTTATATTGTTCTCTCACTGAAATGGAATTGAGAACATAGCTGTTCAAAGTATCCCCTCTAGCCATAGAGATAATATTGAACACAGTGGGAATAAAAGATTTCTTTGCCATTACTGTTTTATGTCATGATATAGGAAAGGCAAAGTAGACCCCAACATTGATGATTACGAACCAGTTTTTCTACTTTTTCATTGCTTGGAGTTCAATTGAAAAAGAAATGCCAAAGAAATCCATTTGACAGTATCTATATTAATTCTTTCCTTTATTCTTATATTTACTAGTAACATCCAAATTTTGCAGGTGGTCGGTATGTCCCACGAGCAGTGCTTGTAGACCTTGAGCCAGGAACAATGGAAGCCGTTCGGTCAGGGCCTGTTGGCAGGATCTTCAGACCTGATAATTTCGTGTTTGGCCAAAGTGGAGCTGGTATGTTTGTAGGAATCTTTGATGATTATCAAAATAATTTTTTTGAATAACAATGTTAAAGAATGTGTGAAGAAGTGTGTCTTAAAGGAGATGCAAATATGAATACAGAGTTTTAAGTTATTACTTTGCTCTGATATGGCTGCTTAAGCACAGAGAGCCTCAGATGAAAGCAAAAGTATACAGTACTTGATATACATAGCTGCTGTAATGAAATCTATGCACTTTAATGTAATTGTTTTATTAGATGTCTAGGGATTTTTAAGCTTGTAAGATGAATAAAGAAAATATTGATTCTTAGTAGATCACGGTGAGACTCTTGAGCTAGACCTAATCTATAAATGGCACATACATTAACGGAGGAGTTTCTTGCATGATGATATGTTTGGAATTAGAACTATTGGTTTGAAATGGTTAAGCGTGAACAAGTATTTGAAACAGTGCACAGTACGAAATGAAATAAATTCTAAAAGACTTATTCATTTGTTCAGAACTTCCAACCAGTTCAAGTTTCACTCTATCTAGTTTTACTCTGTCTGTCTGTCTATCTTTCTATCTATCTATATGTTTAAATCTTTGATGCCTGTCCCTCTAGTAACTCTAGTCAAGGGTATGGCCATGGCAAAAGAGTCTTCACTTATCCCTCTCCTTACATGGCTCCCTCATGTACACCATTCTACACATTCTTCCATCATTTCTCTCCTTCCAGGGCTCTTCCATCCTATTTCCCCATGTCACAGGTGGTCTTTCTCTCACACCAACTCTTTAATTGTAGTATCATACACCCATCTTTTAGACTCCCCATCTTGCATTCTTTCCACATGCACAAGCATCCTTAAAGTATTACGTTTCACCCACTCTTCTGCTCCACAATTTGTTCCTTGTGCATTCCCAGCTATACCACATCTCTCATATACCTTCTCATTTGTTTCTTCAGTCCATCTAGTCACACCACATGCTTCTCTCAAATACTTCATTTCCACAACCTGGATTCTTTACTTCTGTTACTTATTTCATGTCTATGTTTTGGCTGCATAGGTAAGGGTTGGGAGGGCTGTGATGTCCCTTAATCCTTTCTTTGCTTCCTTACTTACACCTCTGTCCTTCATTTTTCTGTTTAGGGACCCAGTGACTCTTGTACCCTGTACTACTTTCTCCCTATCACTCCTTCCATATCGCTAAACTTACCCAAAATTGCTCCCAAATATTTAAGATCTCTTACCTCTTCTGGTCTTTCTCACCCCATATCTGTAACATGGTTTAGTACACGTTCTTCTTTCACTCTGTATGGTTTTGCAAAATACTTTCACTCTGTTTCCTTTCAAACACCATTACTTTACCTTTAATCACATTTATATTCAATTGCCTACAGTAACACATGACATAAAAGACGCATACAACCTTCTGCCACTCCTCTTCACTCTCAGTAAACAACTCAGTATCATCCGCAGACGGGCTTGTCACTTGCCATCATACCTCACCACCAAACTGCATTTCTGTTTCCCCTTTCACAAGTTCTGCATTCATCTCTCGTATCATTCCAACCATATATATGTTAAAAAGCCATGGTAACATAACACAGCCCTTCCTCACACCCATCTGTATACTGTAACTTTTGCTGAAGTCCCCATCCACTCTTAATAGAAGGCTTTCACACCATTCAGCAGTTGTCCCCCAGCCCCATATATCCTTAGCACATCCCGTAAAGCATTCCACTTCTCTGTCATAAGCTTTCACCATATCCATAAAAGCTGCATATATTTTTTACCTCAAAAATGTGATACACACATCCCCTGCCTTTCCTAAAACTCCCTTATCTTCCCTTATTCAGTCGTTTCCATCACTCAGTCAACAGTCTTACATACTCTTTTCTTGACAGACTTAACAGGCTTATTCCCATCCTCAGCACCTTCTCCTTTTGAATAAAGGGATTTTAAACACCTCGTTCACTCACGACTGCATCTCAACATTTATTGCACTTTCATTTAAACTTTTTGGCACCATCCTTTGATACTCCTCCTTGTAATCATTCTGATTGATCTTCTCATTTGCTAATACTTTTACCTCTCCATTCTACCTAACAGCTTTAATGCATGAGACCGGGTTATAGTGATGGATGATTTGAATGCGAAGGTGAGTAATGTGGCAGTTGAGGATATACTTGGTGTACATGGGGTGTTTAGTGTTGTAAATGGACATGGTGAAGAGCCTGTGGATTTGTGTGCTGAAAAAAGACAGGTAATTGGGAAGACCTGGTTTAAAAAGAGAGATATACACAAGCATACGTATGTGAGTAGGAGAGATGGTCAAAGGGCGTCATTTGACTATGTGTTAATTGATAGGCATATAGAAGAGAGACTTTTGGATGTTAATGTGCTGAGAGGGGCAGCTGGGGGGATGACTGATCACTAACTTGTGGAGGCAAAGGTGAAGATTTGTAGAGGCTTTCCGAAAAGAAGAGAGAATGTTGGGTAGAAGAGAATGGTGAGAGTAAGTGAGCTTGGAAAGGAGACTTGTATGAGGAAGTATCAGGAGAGATTGAGTGTAGAATGACAAAAGGTAAGAGCAAATGATGTAAGGGGAGTGGGTGAGGAATGGAAGGCATTTAGGGAAGCAGTGATGGCTTGCATAAAAGATACATGTGGTATGAGAAAGGTGGGAAGTGGGCAGATTAGAAAGGGTAGTCAGTGGTGAGATGAAGAAGTAGAATTGTTAGTGAAAGAGAAAAGACAGGCATTTGGATGATATTTGCAGGGAAGTAGTGCAAATAGCTGGGAGATGTGTAAAAGAAAGCTGCAAGAGGTCAAGAGAAAAGTGCAAGAGTTGAAAAAGAGGAGCAAATGGGAGTTGGGGTGAGAGAGTATCAATAAATTTTAGGGAGAATAAAAGATATTTTCAAAGGAGGTAAATAATGTTTGTAAGACAAGAGAACTAATGGCAACATCGGTGAATAGAGCAAGTGGGGAAATGATAACAGATTGTGATCGAGTGAGAAGGAGAGGAAGTGAGTATTCTGAAAGTATATTGAATGTGTTTGATGATAGAGAGGGAGACATAGGGTATTTTGGCTGGGTTGGTGTGCAAAGTGAAAGGGTCAGAGAGAAGAATTTGGTGAAGAGAGAAGAGGTAGTGAAAGCATTGCGGAAGATGAAATCTTGCAAGACAGCAGGTTTGGATGGTATTGCAGTGGAATTTATCAAAAAACGGGGTGACTGTGTTGTTGATTGGTTAGTAAGGATATTCCATTATGTATGGACCATGGTGAATTGTCTGAGGATTGGTGAAATGCATGCATAGTGCCATTGTACAAAGGCACTGGGGATAAAGGTGAGCGTTCAAACTGCAGGGGTATAAGTTTGTTGAGTATTTCTGGGAAATTATATGGGAGGGTATTTATTGAGAGGGTGAAGGCATTTGCAGAGCATCAGATTGGAGAAGAGCAGTGTGGTTTCTGAAGTGGTAGAGGATGTGTGGATCAGGTGTTTGCTTTGAAGAATGCATGTGAGAAAAACTTAGAAAAGTAAATGGATTTGTATGTAGCATTTATGGATCTGTAGAAGGCATATGATAGGGTTGATAGAGATGCTTTGTGGAAGGTTTTAAGTGTAAATGATATTGGAGGTAAGTTGGTAGAAGTAGTGAAAATTTTTACCGAAGGTGTAACGCGTGTGTACGAGTAGCTAGAGAGGAGTGATTAGCTCCCAGTGAATGTAAGTCAGTGGCAGGGGTGTGTGATGTCCCCATGGTAGTTTAATTTGTTTATGGATGTGGTGATTAGGGAGGTCAATGTAAGAATTTTGGAGAGATGGGCAAGTATGCAGTCTGTTGTAGATGAGAGGGCCTGGGAAGTGAGTCAGTTGCTGTTTGCCGATGATACAGCTTTAGTGGATGATTCATGTGAGAAACTGCAAAAGTTGGCTTCTGAGTTTGGGAAAAGCGTGGGAAAGGAGAAAGTTGAGAGTAAATGTGAATAAGAGCAAGGTTATTAGATTCAGTAGGGTTGAGGGACAATTTTATTGGGAGGTAAGTTTGAATGGAGAAAAGTTGGAGGAAGTGAAGTGTTTTAATTATCTGGGAGTGGACCTTGCAGCAGATAGAACCATGGAAGCGGAAGTGACTCACAGGGTGGGGGAGGGGTCGAACGTTTTGGGAGCAATGAAGAATGTGTGGAAGGCGAGAACGTTATTTCGGAGAGCAAAAATGGGTATGTTTGAAGGAATAGTAGTTCCAGCAATATCATATGGTTGCAAGGCATGGGCTATAGACAAGTGTGTATAGAGAAGGGTGGATGTGTTGGAAATAAAATGTTTGAGGACAATATGTGGTGTGAGGTGGTTTGATTGAGTAATGTAAGGGTGAGAGATGTATGGAAATGAAAAGAGTGTGGTTGAGAGAGCAGAAGAGGGTGTGTTGAAATGGTTTGGTCACATGGAAAGAATGAGTGAAGAAAGATTGACAAAGAGGATATATGTGTCAGAGGTGGAGGGAAGAACAAGAAGCGAGAGACCAAATTGGAGGTGGAAGGATGGACTGAAAAAGATTTTGAACAATCGGGGCCTGAACATACAGGAGGGTGAAATGCATGCAAGGAATAGAATGAATTGGAATGATGTGGTATACCGGGGTTGACGTGCTGTCAATGGATTGAACCAGGTCATGTGAAGCATCTGGGGTAAACCATAGAAAGGTTTGTGAGGCCTGGATGTGGAAAGGGAGCTGTGGTTTTGGTGAATTGCATGTATGTATGGTCCATGGTGAAGTGCCTGAGGATTGGCGGAATGCATGCATAGTACCATTGTACAAAGGCAAAGGGGATAAAAGTGAATGTTCAAATTACAGAGGTACAAGTTCGTTGAGTATTCCTGGGAAATTATATGGGAGGGTATTGATTGAGAGGGTGAGGGCATGTACAGAGCATCAGATTGGGGAAGAGCAGTGTGGTTTCAGATGTGGTAGAGGATGTGTGGATCAGGTGTTTGCTTTGAAGAAAGTATGTGAGAAATATTTAGAAAAACAGATGGATTTATATGTAGCATTTATGGATCTGGAGAAGGCATATGATAGAGTTGATAGAGATGCTCTGTGGAAGGTATTAAGAATATATGGTTTGGGAGGTAAGTTACTAGAAGCAGTGAAAAGTTTTTTATCAAGGATGTAAGGCATGTGTATGAGTAGGAAGAGAGGAAAGAGATTGGTTCCCAGTGAATGTCGGTTTGCAGCAGGGGTGCGTGATGTCTCCATGGTTGTTGAAATTTTTTTACGGATGGGGTTGTTAGAGAGGTGAATGCAAGACTTTTGAAGAGAGGGGCAAGTATATAGTCTGTTGTGGATGAGAGAGCTTGGGAAGTGAGTCAGTTGTTGTTCGCTGATGATGCAGCACTGGCGGCTGATTCGGGTGAGAAATTGCAGAAGCTGGTGACTGAGTTTGGTAAAGTGTGTGGAAGAAGAAAGCTGAGAGTAAATGTGAATAAGAGCAAGGTTCTTAAGTTAAGTAGGGTTGAGGGACAAGTTAATTGGGAGGTAGGTTTGAATGGAGAAAAACAGGAGGAAGTGAAATGTTTTAGATATCTGGAAGTAGATTTAGCAGCAGATGGAGCCATGAAAGCGGAAATGAATCACAGGTTGGGGGAGGGGGCTAAGGAACATGGAGCATTGAAGAATGTGTGGAAAGCGAGAACCTTTATCTTGGAGAGCAAAAATGGGTATGTTTGAAGGAATACTGGTTCCAAAAATGGTATATGGTTGCGAGGCATGGGCTACTGATAGGGTTATGCACAGAAGGGTGGATGTGTTCGAAATGAAATGTTTGAGGACAATATGTGGTGTTAGGTGGTTTGATTGAGTAAGTAATGAAAGGGTAAGAGAGATGTGTGGTAATAAAAAGAGTGTGATTGAGAGGGCAGAAGAGCGTATATTGAAATGGTTTGGCCACAGGGAGAGAATGAGTGGGGAAAGATTGACAAAGAGTATATATGTATCAGAGGTGGGGAACGAGGAGAAGTGGGACACCAAATTAGAGGTGGAAGGATAGAGTGAAAAAAATTTTGAGTGATCGGGGCCTGAACTTACAGGGGGGTGAAATGCTTGCAAGGAATAGATTGAATTGGAACAATTTGGTATACTGAGGTCGACGTGCTGTCAATGGATTGAACCAGGGCATGTGAAGTGTCTGTGGGAAACCATGGAAAGTTTTGTGGGGCCTGAATGTGGAAAGGGAGCTGTGGCCTCGGTGCATTACACATGACAGCTAGAGACTGAGAGTGAACGAATGTGGCCTTTGTTGTCTTTTTCGTAGCGCTACCTCACGCACGTGCGGGGGGAGAGGGTGTCATTTCATGAGTGGAGGGGTGGCGATGAGAACAAATAAAGGCAGCAAGTATGAATTATGTATTTGTGTATATATACATATATATGTCTGTGTATATGTATGTATGTAAACGTTGAAATGTATTGGTATGTATATGTGCGTGTGTGGACGTGTATGTATATACATGTGTATGTAGGTGGGTTGTGCCATTCTTTCATCTGTTTCCTTGCACTATCTTGCTAACGCGGGAGACAGCAACAAAGTATGATAATATAACAATAATAATAATAATGATAATAATGATAATGATAACAATAATAATAATGATAATAGTAATAATAATATATATATATATATATATATATATATATATATATATATATATATATATATATATATATATATATATTTATCTTATCTATTTTGCTTTGTCGCTGTCTTCCGCGTTAGCAAGGTAGTGCAAGGAAACAGACGAAAGAATGGCCCAACCCATCCACATACACATGTATACACGTCCATACATGCAAAAATATATACCTATACATCTCAACGTACACATATATATATACACGCACATACAAATACATATATACACATGTACATAATTCATACTGTCTGCCTTTATTTATTCCCATCGCCACCCCGCCACACATGGAATAACAACCCCATTCCCCCTCATGTGTGCGAGGTAGCGCTAGGAAAAGACAACAACGGCCACATTCGTTCACACTCAGTCTCTAGCTGTCATGTAATAATGCCCGAAACCACAGCTCCCTTTCCATATCCATGCCCCACAGAACTTTCCATGGTTTACCCCAGACGCTTCACATGCCCTGATTCAGTCCATTGACAGCACGTCTACCCCGGTATACCACATCGATCCAATTCACTCTATTCCTTGCCCGCCTTTCACCCTCCTGCATGTTCAGGCCCCGATCACTCAAAATCTTTTTCACTCCATCTTTCCACCTCCAATTTGGTCTCCCACTTCTCGTTCCCTCCACCTCCGACACATATATCCTCTTGGTCAATCTTTCCTCACTCATTCTCTCCATGTGCCCAAACCATTTCAAAACACCCTCTTCTGCTCTCTCAACCACACTATTTTTATTTCCACACATCTCTCTTGCCATATTATTACTTACTCGATCAAACCACCTCACACCACATATTGTCCTCAAACATCTCATTTCCAGCAAATCCACCCTCCTGCGCACAACTCTATCCATAGCCCATGCCTCGCGACCATACAACATTGTTGGAACCGCTATTCCTTCAAACATAGCCATTTTTGCTTTCGGAGATAATGTTCTCGACTTCCACACATTCTTCAAGGCTCCCAGGATTTTCGCCCCCTCCCCCAACCTATGATTCACTTCCGCTTCCATGGTTCCATCTGCTGCCAGATCCACTCCCAGATATTTAAAACACTTTACTTCCTCCAGTTTTTCTCCACTCAAACTTACCTCCCAATTGACTTGACCCTCAACCCTACTGTACCTAATAACCTTGCTCTTATTCACATTTACTCTTAACTTTCTTCTTTCGCACACTTTACCAAACTCAGTCACCAGCTTCTGCAGTTTCTCACATGAATCAGCCACCAGCGATGTATCATCAGCAAACACCAACTGACTCACTTCCCAAGCTCTCTCATCCACAACAGACTGCATACTTGCCCCTCTTTCCAAAACTCTTGCATTCACCTCCCTAACAACCGTATCCATAAACAAATTAAACAACCATGGAGACATCACACACCCCTGCCGCAAACCTACATTCACTGAGAACCAATCACTTTCCTCTCTTCCTAAACGTACACCTGCATTACATCCTCGATGAAAACCTTTCACTGCTTCTAACAACTTGCCTCCCACACCATATATTCTTAATACCTTCCACAGAGCATCTCTATCAACTCTATCATATGCCTTCTCCAGATCCATAAATGCTACATACAAATCCATTTGCTTTTCTAAGTATTTCTCACATACATTCTTCAAAGTAAACACCTGATCCACACATCCTCTACCACTTCTGAAACCACACTGCTCTTCCCCAATCTGATGCTCTGTACATGCCTTCACCCTCTCAATCAATACCCTCCCATATGATTTACCAGGAATACTCAACAAACTTATACCTCTGTAATTTGAGCACTCACTCTTGTCCCCTTTCCCTTTGTACAATGGCACTATGCAAGCATTCTTCCAATCCTCAGGCACCTCACCATTAATCATACATACATTAAATAACCTTACCAACCAGTCAACAATACAGTCACACCCTTTTTTAATAAATTCCACTGCAATGCCATCCAAACCTGCTGCCTTGCCGGCTTTCATCTTCTGCAAAACTTTTACTACCTCTTCTCTGTTTACCAAATCATTTTCCCTAACCCTCTCACTTTGCACACCACCTCGACCAAAACACCCTATATCTGCCACTCTATCATCAAACACATTCAACAAACCTTCAAAATACTCACTCCATCTCCTTCTCACATCACCACTACTTGTTATCACCTCCCCATTAGCCTCCTTCACTCAAGTTCCCATTTGCTCCCTTGCCTTACGCACTTTATTTACCTCCTTCCAAAACATCTTTTTATTCTCCCTAAAATTTAATGATACTCTCTCATCCCAACTCTCATTTGCCCTCTTTTTCACCTCTTGCACCTTTCTCTTGACCTCCTGCTCCTTTCTTTTATACATCTCCCACTCATTTGCACTTTTTCCCTGCAAAAATCGTCCAAATGCCCCTCTCTTCTCCTTCACTAATAATCTTACTTCTTCATCCCACCACTCACTACCCTTTCTAATCAACCCACCTCCCACGCTTCTCATGCCACAAGCACCTTTTGCGCAAGCCATCACTCCATCCCTAAATACGTCCAATTCCTCCCCCACTCCCCTTACCTCCTTTGTTCTAACCTTTTTCCATCTGTACTCAGTCTCTCCTGGTATTTCCTCACACAAGTCTCCTTCCCAAGCTCACTTACTCTCACCACTCTCTTTACCCCATTCTCTCTCCTTATCTGAAAACCTCTACAAATCTTCACCTTCGCCTCCACAAGATAATGATCAGACATCCCTCCAGTTGCACCTCTCAGCACATTAACATCCAAAAGTCTCTCTTTCGCGCGCCTATCAATTAACACGTAATCCAATAACGCTCTCTGGCCATCTCTCCTACTTACATACATATACTTAAGTATATCTCGCTTTTTAAACCAGGTATTCCCAATCACCAGTCCTTTTTCAGCACATAAATCTACAAGCTCCTTACCATTTCCATTTATAACACTGAACATCCCATGTATACCAATTATTCCCTCAACTGCCACATTACTCACCTTTGCATTCAAATCACCCATCACTATAATCCTATATATATATATATATATATATATATATATATATATATATATATATATATATATATATATATATATATATATATACGTGTAGGAAGAGAGGAAAGTGATTGGTTCTCAGTGAATGTAGGTTTGCGGCAGGGGTGTGTGATGTCTCCATGGTTGTTTAATTTGTTTATGGATGGGGTTGTTAGGGAGGTGAATGCAAGAGTTTTGGAAAGAGTGGCAAGTATGAAGTCTGTTGGGGATGAGAGAGCTTGGGTAGTGAGTCAGTTGTTGTTCGCTGATGATACAACGCTGGTGGCTGATTCATGTGAGAAACTGCAGAAGCTGGTGACTGAGTTTGGTAAAGTGTTTGAAAGAAGAAAGTTAAGAGTAAATGTGAATAAAAGCAAGGTTATTAGGTACAATAGGGTTGAGGGTCAAGTCAATTGGGAGGTAAGTTTGAATGGAGAAAAACTGGAGGAAGTAAAGTGTTTTAGATATCTGGGCGTGGATCTGGCAGCGGATGGAACCATGAAAGCGGAAGTGAATCATAGGCTGGGGGAGGGGGCGAAAATCCTGGGAGCCTTGAAGAATGTGTGGAAGTCGAGAACATTATCTCGGAAAGGAAAAATGCGTATGTTTGAAGGAATAGTGGTTCCAACTATGTTGTATGGTTGCGAGGCGTGGGCTATGGATAGAGTTGTGCGCAGGAGGGTGGATGTGCTGGAAATGAGATGTTTGAGGACAATGTGTGGTGTGAGGTGGTTTGATCGAGTAAGTAGTAGAAGGGTAAGAGAGATGTGTGGAAATAAAATAAACGTGGTTAAGAGAGCAGAAGAGTGTGTTTTGAAATGGTTTGGGCACATGGAGAGAATGAGTGAGGAAAGATTGACCAAGAGGATATATGTGACGGAGGTGGAGGGAACGAGGAGAAGAGGGAGACCAAATTGGAGGTGGAAAGATGGAGTGAAAAAGATTTTGTGTGATCGGGGCCTGAACATGCAGGAGGGTGAAAGGAGAGCAAAGAATAGAGTGAACTGGAGCGATGTGGTACACCGGGGTTGACGTGCTGTCAGTGGATTGAATCAAGGCATGTGTATGGGGGTGGGTTAGGCCATTTCTTTCGTCTGTTTCCTTGCGCTACCTCGCAAACGCGGGAGACAGCGACAAAGCAAAAAAAAAAAAAAAAAAAAATATATATATATATATATATATATATTTTTTTTTTTTTAATTTTCCAAAAGAAGGAACAGAGAAGAGGTCCAGGTGAGGATATTCCCTCAAAGGCCCAGTCCTCTGTTCTTAACGCTACCTCGCTATCGCGGGAAATAGCGAATAGTATGAGGGAGGGAGGGAAAAATATATATATATATATATATATATATATATATATATATATATATATATATATATATATTTATTAAAAAAGGGGGTGACTGTATTGTTGACTGGTTGGTAAGGTTATTTAATGTATGTATGACTCATGGTGAGGTGCCTGAGGATTGGCGGAATGCGTGCATAGTGCCATTGTACAAAGGCAAAGGGGATAAGAGTGAGTGCTCAAATTACAGAGGTATAAGTTTGTTGAGTATTCCTGGTAAATTATATGGGAGGGTATTGATTGAGAGGGTGAAGGCATGTACAGAGCATCAGATTGGGGAAGAACAGTGCGGTTTCAGAAGTGGTAGAGGATGTGTGGATCAGGTGTTTGCTTTGAAGAATGTATGTGAGAAATACTTAGAAAAGCAAATGGATTTGTATGTAGCATTTATGGATCTGGAGAAGGCATATGATAGAGTTGATAGAGATGCTCTGTGGAAGGTATTAAGAATATATGGTGTGGAGGCAAGTTGTTAGAAGCAGTGAAAAGTTTTATCGAGGATGTAAGGCATGTGTACGTGTAGGAAGAGAGGAAAGTGATTGGTTCTCAGTGAATGTAGGTTTGCGGCAGGGGTGTGTGATGTCTCCATGGTTGTTTAATTTGTTTATGGATGGGGTTGTAAGGGAGGTAAATGCAAGAGTCCTGGAAAGAGGGGCAAGTATGAAGTCTGTTGGGGATGAGAGAGCTTGGGAAGTGAGTCAGTTGTTGTTCGCTGATGATACAGCGCTGGTGGCTGATTCATGTGAGAAACTGCAGAAGCTGGTGACTGAGTTTGGTAAAGTGTGTGGAAGAAGAAAGTTGAGAGTAAATGTGAATAAGAGCAAGGTTATTAGGTACAGTAGGAGTGAGGGTCAAGTCAATTGGGAGGTGAGTTTGAATGGAGAAAAACTGGAGGAAGTGAAGTGTTTTAGATATCTGGGAGTGGATCTGTCAGCGGATGGAACCATGGAAGCGGAAGTGGATCATAGGGTGGGGGAGGGGGCGAAAATCTGGGAGCCTTGAAGAATGTGTGGAAGTCGAGAACATTATCTCGGAAAGCAAAAATGGGTATGTTTGAGGGAATAGTGGTTCCAACAATGTTGTATGGTTGCGAGGCGTGGGCTATGGATAGAGATGTGCGCAGGAGGATGGATGTGCTGGAAATGAGATGTTTGAGGACAATATGTGGTGTGAGGTGGTTTGATCGAGTAAGTAACGTAAGGGTAAGAGAGATGTGTGGAAATAAAAAGAGCGTGGTTGAGAGAGCAGAAGAGGGTGTTTTGAAGTGGTTTGGGCACATGGAGAGAATGAGTGAGGAGAGATTGACCAAGAGGATATATGTGTCGAAGGTGGAGGGAACGAGGAGAAGAGGGAGACCAAATTGGAGGTGGAAAGATGGAGTGAAAAAGATTTT